>NC_092278.1:13874856-14132356 GCF_036320965.1 Panulirus ornatus
ACATATGTCAGTCTAACAACAGAAATCAATATCGAAAAGATCCCACACATTCCAAAACCGAGCCACACTAACGATAGCCTGATAACCAAAGAGACCAACCACTGCTCGCCAGAGACCAAACAGACTCAGCAGACCAATGAGAAGCGAGGGTATACCATACAGTTGCAGAGGCCACAATGAGTTTGTTTTCTGTGCCTCCGGGAAAGCCTTGGACGCAGGTGTGACCTGAACCACAGATTCTCACGAAATTTCGGAAGCTTTTTATCTAAACATTCATTTATCCTTGCAAACGACGGCCAAAAAAAAAAAAAAAAAAAGTGAAAAAAAAATGTTTTTTGTAGAGAATGAACATTCGTCGATGGTCACCATTACTGATTTGGAAAGATCCGAAGATCGGAATTATAAGAATTAAATTCTTTGTATTTGATTATAACAACTGTTCACCGGAAACTACTTGTAACGTGTTACATTAAGCTGCTAACCAGGAAATAACGATTTAAAGTGACGTAGTTTCATTCTAAGTCGCTGATTGATTTTGATTCTTGTCTCAAGAGCGCCTATTTCACCGTGCACTCCTACCTATCCTGTGGATGCTGCCGCAAAATGAAATACAGCACAGGTGACCAAGCAAGATGAATGGTTACATGGCTTAAGTAACAATGAATAATTTGGCAATTCAGAGGGTAAGTGAAGGCTGAGGAAACGCACTTAGGTGGCTGCCTCGGTACGCATCGCCTCTTCAGTGCATTTTTTCACGTTGGGAGAGATACTGTTGTGAACATTGTGGTGCGTACAGATAAGGGTTATCACAAAAACTACAAGCTCTTTTTGGAGTCTTTTGGGAAATACCTAGGTCCATATTGCCAATATCTCCCTCCACAACTGCCAGAACCTCTCTCCACAACTCCCAGTGCTTCCCTCCACATCTCCCAGTACCTTCCTCTACCACTTCTAGAACCTCCCTCCACAACTCCCAGTGCTTCCCTCCACATCTCCTAGTACCTCCCTCCACAGATCCCAGTATTTCCGCCACAGCTCCTGGTACCTCACTCCACATCTCCCAGTGCCTCCCTCCACATCTTCCAGTACCTCCCTCCACATCTTCCAGTACCCCCATCACATCTCTCAGTACCACCCTGCACATCTTCCAGTACCCCCCTCCACATTTTCCAGTACTTTCCTCCAGAAATCTCAGTACCTCCCTCCACATCTCCCCGTACCTCACTCCACATCTCCCAGTACTTCCCCCATAACTCTCAGTACCTCCATCCACATCTCCCAGTACCTCCCACCACATCTTCCAGTATCTTCCTCCACAAATCCCAGCACCTCCCTCCACGTCTCCCAGTACCTCCCTCCGCATCTCCCAGTACTTCCCTTCACAACCCCTATTACCTCCCTCCACATCTCCCAGTACCTCTCTCAACATCTTCCAGTGCCTCCCTCCACAACTCCCAGTACCTCCCTCTATATGTCCCAGGACCTCCCTCCGTATCTCCCAGTAGCTCCCTCCACAACTCCCAGTGCCTTCCTCCGCATCTCCTAGTACCTCCCTCCGCAAATCCCAGTACCTCCCTCCACAACCCCTGGTACCTACCTCCACATCTCCCGGTACCCCCTCCACGTCTTCTATTACCTCCCCCACACCTCCCAGTACGTCCCTCCACAACTCCCTGTACCTCCCTCCACAACTCCCAGTACCTCCCTCTACATCATGCAGTACCTCCCTCCACAACTCCCAGTAACTCCCACCACAACTCTCAGTATCCTTCCACATCTACCAGTACTTACCTCGATATTTTCCAGTACCTCCATTCCACAACTCCCAGTACCTCCCACCACAACTCTCAGTAATTCCTTCCACATCTTCCAGTACCTCCCTCCACATTTCCCAGTATCTCCCTCCACATCTCTTAGTATCTCCCTCCACAACTCCCGGTACCTCCCTCCACTACTCCCAGTACCTCCTTCTACAACTACCAGTACCTCCCTCCACAGCTCCCAGTACCTCCCTATACATCTCCCATTCCCTCCCTCCACATCTCTCAATACCTCCTTCCATATTTCGTAGTACCCCTCCACAACACCCGGTACCTCCCTCCACATCACCTTCCTCTACATATCCCAGTACCTCCCTTCACAGCTCTCAGTACCTCCCTCCACAACTCCCAGTGCCCCCTTCCACATTTCCCAGTACCTACCTCCATATCTTCCAGCACCTCCCTCCACATCTGAAAATACTTTCCTCCACAACTCCCAGTACCTCCCTGCAAAACCACTAGTACCTCCCTCCACAACTCCTATACCTCCCTCTACAACTACCAGTACCTCCCTCCACAGCTCCCAGTACCTATCTCTAAGTCTCCAAGTACCTTCCTCCACGTCTCTCAGTACCTCCCTCCACAATTCCCAGTACCTCCTTCCACACCTCCCAGTACTTCCCTCCACAACTCCCAGTACCTAGCTTCATATCTCTTAGTACCTCCCTCCACATCTCCTGGTACCTCCCACCACAACTCCCAGTACCTCTTCACAACCACCAGTACCTTCTTCTACAACTCCCAGTACCTCCCTCAACAACAACCAGTACCTTCTTCAACATCCCACAGTACCTCCCTCCACAACTCCCACTACTTCCCTCCACAACTCCCAGTGCCTCCCTCCAAAACCCCCAGTACCTCCCTCCAAATCTCCGAGTACCTTCCTCCACATCTCCTGGTACCTCCCGCCAAACTTCCAGTACCTCTCTCTACATCTCCCAGTACCACCCTCCACAGCTCCCAGTACCTTCCTCTACTCAGTACCTCCCCTGACAGTTCCCAGTACCTTCTTCCACTACTCCCAGTACCTCCCTCCATATCTCCCAGTACTTCTCTCCACATCTCTCAGTACTCCCTCCACAGTTCCCAGTACCTCCCTCCATAACTCCCAGTAATTCCCTCCACAACTCCCAGTACCTCCCTGCACATGTAGTACCTTCCTCCACATCACCTGGTACCTCCGACCACAACCCTCAGTACCGCCCTCCACAACAACCAGTACCCCCCTCCACAACAACCAGTACCTCCTCCTACAACTATCTGTACGTCCTTTTACCACTCCCAGTGCCTCTCTCAACAACAACCAGAACCTCACTCCACAACTCCCAGTACCTTTTTTCTACAACTCCCAGTACCTCCCTCCACAATACCCAGTACCTCCCTCCACAACTCCCAGTGCCTTCCTCACAGCTCCCAGTACCTCCCTCCAAACCTCCCTGTTCATCCCTCCCCTTCTTCCAGTGCCACTCTCCACAAATCCCAATGCCTCCCTCCATAACTCCCAGTGCCTCCCTCCACAACTCCCAGTGCTTCCCTCCAGATCTCCTAGTACCTCCCTCCACATCTCCTGGTACCTCCCACCACCACTTCCAATACCTCCCTCCACAGCTTCCAGTACCTTCCTCCACATCTCTCAGTACTCCCTCCACAGTTCCCAGTACCTCCCTCCAAAACTCTCCGTAATTCCCTCCACAACTCCCAGTACCTCCCTCCACATCTAGTACCTTCCTCCACATCACCTGGTACCTCCCACCACAGCCCCCAGTACCGCCTTCCACAACTCCCAGTACCTCCCTCCACAACTCTCACTGCCTCCCTCCACATCTTCCAGTACCTGTCTATACATCTCCCATTCCCTCCCTCCACATCTCTCAATACGTCCCTCCATATTTCCCAGTACCTCCCTCCACAACTCCCGGTACATCCCTCTACATCACCTTCCTCTACATCTCCCAGTACCTCCCCCCACAGCTCTCAGTATATTCGTCCACAACAAACAGTACCCCTCCCCACATCACCCAGTACCTCCCTCCCAACTCTCTGTACCTCCCTCCACATCTCCCAGTGCCTCCTTCCACATCTTCCAGTACGTCCCTCCACATCTTCCAGTACCCCCCTCCACAACTCCCAGTACCTCCCTGCACAGCTCCCAGTACCTCCCTCCACAACTCCCAGTACCTCCCTCTATAACTTCCAGTGCCTCCCTCCACAACTCCTAGTGCCTCCCTCCACAACTCACAGTACCTCCCTACACATATCCTAGTACCTCCTTCCACATTTCCTGGTACCTCCCATTACAACTCCCGGTGCCACCCTCCACGTCTTCCAGTACCTCCCTCCACAACTCCCAGTACCTCCCTCCACAACTTCCAGTATCTCCCTTCACAACTCTCATTATCTCCCTCCACAAGTCCCAGTACCTCCCTCCACATCTCCTAGTACCTCCTTCCACAGCTCCCAGTACCTTCCTCATCATCTCCTCGTCCCTACCTTCACAACTCTTACTACCTCCCTCCACAACCCCCAGTACCTCCCTCCGCATCTCTTGGTACCTCCCTCCACAACTCTCAGTGTCTCCCTCCACAACAACCAGTACCTCCCTCCACAACTATCAATTACCTCCTCCACACGTTCCAGTACTCCCCTCCCATCTCTCCACCTCCCTCCACACCTCCCAGTACTTCCCTCCACAACTCCCAGTGCCTCCCTTCACATCTCCCACTACCTCCCTTCACATCTCCTGGTACTCCCCTCCACAACTCCCAGTGCATCCCCACAGCAACCAGTATCTCCCTCCACAAATCTCAGTGCCTCCTACAACAACTCCCAGTGCCTCCCTGCACAACAACCAGTACCTCCATCCACAACTTCCAGTACCTCCCTCCACAACTACCAGTACCTCCCTCCCCAACTCCTAGTACTTCCCTCCACATCTTCCAGTACTTTCATGCACAGCTCCCAGTACCTTCCTCCACAATTTCCAGTACCTCCTTCCACAACTCCTCATCTCATACCTCCCTCAACAACTCCTAGTGCCTCCCTCCACAATAACCAGTGCCTCCCTCCACAATAACCAGTGCCTCCTTCCACCAACTCCCATTACCTCCTCTACATCTCCCAGTGCCTTCCTCCACAACAACCAGTCCCTCCATCCACAACTTTCATTACCTCCCTCCACCAGCTCCCAGTGCCTCCCTCCACAACTCCCAGTACCTCCCTCCACATCTCCCAGTGCCTCCCTCCACAACTCCTGGTACCTCCCTCTACAACTACCAGACATTCCCTCTACAGCTCCTAGTACCTCCCTCCACAACTCCCAGTATTTCCCTCAACAACTCCCAGTACCTCCCTCCACAACTCCTAGTACCTCCCTCCACAACTCCCAGTACTTCCCTCTACAACTCCCAGTGCATCCCTGCACAACTCCAAGTACTTCCTTCTACAACTCTCATTACCTCCCTCCACAACTCCCAGTACCTCCCTCCACATGTACTAGTACCTCCCTCCACAACTCCCAGTTCCTCCATCCACAACTCCCAGTACCTCCTCCATGATTCCCAGTACCTTCCCCCACAAGTATTGGTACTTCCTTCTACAACTCCCAGTACATCCCTCCACAACAACCAGTACTTCCCTCAACAATTACCAATACCTCCCTCCACAACTACCAATACCTCCTTCCACAACTACCAGTACTTCCTTCTACAACTATCAGTACTTCCTTCTACAACTCCCAGTACCTGCCTTCACAACTACCAGTACTTCCTTCTACAACTATCAGTACTTCCTACTACAACTCCCAGTACCTGCCTTTACAACTACCAGTACTGCCTTCTACAACTATCAGTACTTCCTTCTACAACTCCCAGTACCTGCCTTTACAACTACCACTACTGCCTTCTACAACGACCAGTACTTCCTTCTAGAACTCCCAGTTCCTCCCTCTACATCTCCTAGTGCCTCCCTCCACAACTACCAGTACTTCCTTCCACAACTCCTTGTATCTCCCTCCACAACTACCAGTACCTTCCCCCAGAACTCCCAGTGCCTTCCTCCACAACTACCAGTACCTTCCCCCAGAACTCCCAGTGCCTTCCTCCACAACTACCAGTACCTTCCCTCAGAACTCCCAGTACCTCCCTTCACAACTCCCAGCACCTCCCTCCACAACTGCCAGTACCTCCCTTCACCCTCTCAATCAATACCCTCCCATATAATTTCCCAGGAATACTCAACAAACTTATACCTCTGTAATTTGAACACTCATCTTTATCCCCTTTTCTTTTGTACAATGGCACTATACATGCATTCCGCCAATCCTCAGGCACTTCACCATGAACCACACATAAATTGAATATACTTACCAACCAGTCAACAACACAGTCACCCCTTTTCGATAAATTCCACTGCAATACCATCCAAACCCGCTGCTTGCCGGCTTTCTTATTCCGCAAAGCTTTCACTATCTCTTCTCTGTTTACGAAACCATTCTCCCTGACCCTCTCACTTCCCACACCACCTCGACCAAAACACCCTATATCTGCCACTCGAATAGACAGCAAAGGCCACATTCGTTCACACTCAGTCTCTAGCTGTCATGTATAACGCACCGAAACCACAGCTCCCTTTCCACATCCAGGCCCCACAAACCTTTCCATGGTTTACCCCAGACGCTACACAAGCCCTGGTTCAATCCATTGAAAACACGTCGACCCCGGTATACCACATCTTTCCAATTCACTCTATTCCTTGCACGCCTTTCACTTTCCTGCATGTTCAGGCCCCGATCACTCAAAATCTTTCCACCTCCAATTATGTCTCCCACTTCTCGTTCCCTCCACCTCTGACACATATATCCTCTTTGTCAATCTTTCCTCACTCATTCTTTCCATGTGTCCAAACCATTTAAAAACACCCTCTTCTGCTTTCTCAACCATACTCTTCTTATTACCACACATCTCTCTTACCCTTTCATTACTTACTCGAGCAAAACACCTCACACCACATATTGTCCTCAAACATCTCATTTCCAACACATCCACTCTCCTCCGCACAACCCTATCTATAGCCCACGCCTCGCAAACATATAACATTGTTGGAACCACTATTCCTTCAAACATTCCCATTTTTGTTTTCCGAGATAATGTTCTCGGCTTGCACACATTTTTCAACGCTCCCAGAACTTTCGCCCCCTCCCCTACCCTGTGACTCACTTCGGCTTCCATGGTTTCATCCGCTGCCAAATCCATTTCCAGATATCTAAAACACTTCACTTCCTCCAGTTTTTCTCCATTCAAACTTACCTCCAAATTGACTTGTCTCTCAACCCCACTGTAAGTAATAACATTGCTCTTATTCACATTTACTCTCAGCTTTCTTCTTTCACACACTTTACCAAACTCAGTCACCAGCTTGTGCAGTTTCTCACTCGAATCAGTCACCAGCGCTGTATCATCAGCGAACAACAACGACTCACTTCCCAAGCCCTCTCATCCGCAACAGACAGCACACTTGCCCCTCTCTCCAAAACTCTTGCATTCACCTTCCTACCAACCCCATCCATAAACAAATCAAACAACCATGGAGGCATCACACACCCCTACCGCAAACCAACATTCACTGAGAACCGATCACTTTCCTCTCTTCCTACTCGTACACATGCCTTACATCCTCGATAAAAACTTTTCACTGCTTCAAGCAACTTGCCTCCCACACCATGTACTCTTAACACCTACCACAGAGCATCTCTATCAACTCTATCATATGCCTTCTCCATATCCATAAATGCTACATACAAATCCGTTTGTTTTTTAAGTATTTTTCACGTACATTCTTCAAAGCAAACACCTGATCCACACATCCTCTACCACTTTTGAAACCACATTGCTCTTCTCCAATCTGATGTTCTGTACATGCCTTCACCCTCTCAATCAATACCCTCCCATATAATTTCCCAGTAATACTCAACAAACTTATACCTCTGTAATTTGAACACTCACCTATATCCCATTTGCCTTTGTACAATGGCACTATACATGCATTCCGCCAATCCTCAGTCACTTCACCATGAGCCATACATACAATGAATATCCCCACCAATCAGTCAACAACACAGTCACCCCCTTTTTTAATAAATCCCACTGCAATACCATCCAAACCCGCCGCCTTGCCGGCTTTCATCTTCTTCAAAGCTTTCACTACCTCTTCTCTGTTTACCAAACCATTCTCCCTTACCCTCTCATTTCGCACACCACGTCGATCAAAACACCCTATATCTGCCACTCTATCATTTAACACATTCAACAAACCTTCAAAATACTCACTCCATCTCCTTCTCACATCACCACTACTTGTTATTACCTCCCCATTAGCCCCCTTCACCGATGTTCCCATTTGTTCTCTTGTCTTACGCACTTTACCTCTTTCCAAACATCTTTTTGATATCCCTAAAATCTAACGATAAAATCTAATGATTCATTTGCCCTGCTTTTCACCTCTTGCACCTTTCTCTTGACCTCCTGCCTCTTTCTTTTGTACATTTCCCAGTAATTTGAACTATTTCCCTGCAAAAATCGTTCAAATGCCTCTCTCTCTTCTCTTTCACTGATAATCTTACTTCTTTATCCCACCACTCGCTACCCTTTCTAATCTGCCCACCTCCCACGCTTCTCATGCCACAAGCATCTTTTGCGCAAGCCATCACTGCTTCCCTAAATACACCCCATCCCTCCCCCACTCCCCTTACGTCCTTTGCGCTCACCTTTATATATATGAAGGTGAAATCACACTTCAGTAGGAATTAATGTACAAAGCATCAGAGGGAGTGTGGATCAGGTGTTTGCTTTGAAGAATGTATATGGGAAATACTTAGAAAAAAGAGATGGATTTGAATGAAGTATTTATGGATCTGGAGAGGGCTTATGATAGGGTTGATAGAAATGCTTTGTGGAAGGTATTAAGAGTATATGTTATCGGAGGTAAGTTGTTAAAAGCAGTGAAATGTTTTTACCAAGGATGTACAGCATGTGTACGAGTAGGAAGAGAAGAAAGTAATTGGTTCCCAGTGAAGGTCGGTTTGCGGCAGGGGTGTGTGATGTCCACATGGGTGTTCAGTTTGTTTATGAATGGGGTGATTAGGGAGGTAAATGCAAGAGATTTGGTGCGAGGGGCGAATGCAGTCTGTAGGGGATGAGACGCCATGGGAAATGAGTCAGTTGTTGTTTGCCGATGATACAGCTCTAGTAGTTGATTCGGGTGAGAAACTGCAGAGGCTGGTGACTGAGTTTGGAAGAGTGTGTGAAAGGAGAAAGCTGAGAGTAAATGTGAATAAGAGCAATGTTAATAGGTTCTGTAAGGTTGACGGACAAGCTAATTTGGATGTAAATTTGAATGAAAATAATTTGGAGGAAGTGGAGTGCTTTAGACATCTGGGAGTGGATTTAGCAGCGAATGGAACCATGGAAACAGAAGTGAGTCACTGGATGGGGGAGGGGGCGAAGGTTCTGAGAGCAACGAAGAATGTGTGGAAGGCGAGAACGTTATCTCGGAGAGCATACTTGGTTATGTTTGAAGGAATAGTAGTTCCAACAATATTATATAGTTGCGAGGCATGGGATATGGATAGGGCTGTACAGAGGAGGGTGGATATGTTGAAAATGAAATGTTTGAGGACAGCATGGGATGTGAGGTGGTTTGATCGAGTAAGTAATGAAAGGGTTAGAGAGATGTGTGGTAATGAAAATAGTGTGGCTGAAGAGTAGAAGAGGGTGTGTTGGAAAGGCTTGGACATATGGAGAGAATGAGTGAGGAAAGGTTGACAAATAGGATACATGTGTCAGAGGTGGAGGGAACAAGAAGCGGGAGACCAAATTGGAGGCGGAAGGATGGAGTGAAAATGATTTTGAGCGATCGGGGCTTGAACATACAGGAGTTTGAGAGACTTGCAAGGAATAGAATGAATTGGAACGATGTGGTATACCGGAGTCGACGTGCTGTCATTGGACTGAACCAGGACATGTTATACGTCTGGGGTAAACCATGGAAAGGTCTGTGGGGGCTGGATGTGGATAAGGAACTGTGGTTTCGGTGCATTACACGTGACAGATACAGACTGAGAGTGAACGAATGTTGTCTTTTTCGTCTGGCGCTACCTTGCTCAAGCATGGGGTAGCGATGCTGTTTCCTGTTGGGTGGGGTAGTGCCAAGTAGGAATGAAGGCAAGCAAGTATGAATATGTACTTGTATATTTATGTATATGTCTGTGAATGTGTATGTGTACATATGCATATGTCGATATGTATATGTATGTATATGTGCGTGTATGGGCGTGTCTAAACGTGTATGGATGTAACCAAGATGAGAAAAAAGGAGAGATAGTATATTTGAGGATAGGAACCTAGGTGATTTGGCTGTTAGTAAAACGAAGCTCAATGGTAAAAGGGAAGAGTGGTTTAGGAATGTTTTGGGAGTAATGTCAAGGGTTGGTGAGAGGACAAGAGCAAAGGAAGGAGTAACACTCCTTCTGAAGCAGGAGTTGTGGGAATATGTGACAGAGTGTAAGAAAGTAAACGCACCCCTGCCGTAAACCGGCATTCATTGGGAACCAATCACTTCCCTCTCTTCCTACACGTACACATGCCTTACATCCTTAGTAAAAAAAATTTCACTGCTTTTAGCAACTTACCTGCCAAACCATATACTCTTAAAACCTTCCACAAAGCATCTCTATCAACTCTATCATATGCCTTCTCCAGATCCATAAATGCTACATACAAATCCATCTGTTTTTCAAAGTATTTCTCACATACATTCTTCAAAGCAAACACCTGATCCACACATCCTCTAACACTTTTGAAACCACACTGCTCTTACCCAATCTGATGCTCTGTACATGCCTTTACCCTCTCATTCAATACCCTCCAATATGATTTCCCAGGAATACTTAACAAACTTATGCCTCTGTAATTTCAACACTCACCTTTATCCCCTTTGCCTTTGTGCAATGGCACTATGCATGCATTCCGCCAATCCTTAGGCACTTCACCATGATCCATACATACACTGAATATCCTCACCAATCAATCAACAACATAGTCACCCCAATTTTTTGATAAATTCCACTGAAATACCACCCAAATTCGTCGCCTTGCCGGTTTTCATCTTCCGCAAAGCTTTCACTACCTTTTCTCTCTTTACCAAACCATTCTCCCTGACCCTCTCACTTCGCACATCACCTCGACCAAAACACCCTATATCTACCACTCTGTCATCAAACACATTCATCAAACCTTCAAAATACTCACTCCTCTCTATCTCACTTCATCACTACTTGCTATACTTCCCTATTTGCCCTCTTAACCGATGTTCCCATTTGTTCCCTTGTCTTACGCACTTTATTTACTTCCTTCCAAAGCGTCTTTTTATTTTCCCTAAAATTTGATGATACTCTCTCACCTCAACTCTCACTTGCCCTCTTTTTCACCTCTTGCACCTTTCTCTTGACCTCCTGCCGCTTTCTTTTATGCATCTCCCAGTCATTTGCACTACTCCCCTGCAATATATCGTCTAAACTCCTCTCTCATCTCTTTCACTAATAATCTTATTCCTTCATCCCACCACTCACTACACTTTCTAATCTGCCCACCTCCCACCTCTCTCATGCCACATGCATCTTTTGCGGAGGCCATCACTGCTTCCCTAAATGCATCCCATTCCTCCCCCCACTCCCCTAACGTCATTTGCTCTCACCTTTTACCATTCTGCACTCGATCTCTCCTGGTACTTCCTCATACAAGTCTCCTTTCTAAGCTCACTTACTCTCACCACTCTTTTCTCCCTAACATTCTCTCTTCTTTTCTGAAAACCTCTAAAAATCTTCACCTTCGCCTCAATAAGATAATGATTAGACATCCCTCCAGCTGCTCCTCTGAGCACATTAACATCTAAAAGTCTCTCTTTCACACGCCTATCAACTAACACGTATTCCAATAACGCTCTTTGGCCATCTCTCCTACTTAAATACGTATACTTACGTATATCTCTTTTTAAACCAGGTATTCCCAATCACTAGTCTTTTTTCAGCACACAAATGCACAATTTCTTCACCATTTCCCTTCACAACACTGACCACCTCATGTGCACCAATTGTACCCTCAACTGCAGCATTACTCACCTTTGCATTCAAATCACCCATCACTATAACCCGGTCTCGTGCATCAAAACTACTAACACACTCACTCAGCTGCTCCCAAAACACTTACCTCTCATGACCTTTCTTCTCATGCCCCAGGTGCATAGGCACCAATAATCACCCGTCTCTCTCCATCCACTTTCAATTCTACCCCTATATGTGTGTATATGTGTGTATAGGCCATTTTTAGTCTGTTTCCTTGCGCTACCTCGCTGACGCAGAAAACGGCGATGAAACACTCAAGAAGTTGAAATTACAGACTCCTCTCTTTTAAATAATATTTTTTTTCCTTTCCAGTCAACTTTGCTTCGGTTGGGCCAGGCTTTTCGCCCACGTCATGATGCGCATATCTACGGGAAAGAAAGCAGTCAGAAACGCCAGCATTTGCTATCGGCTGCACTACGTCTTCGTCTAACAAACGCAGCTTCGCCTCACCTTTGATAAACGTAATTTCACTTCTTCGACAACATAATATCATCAACAGACACATCTTCCCTACACTCTCGCCAACAGACACATCTTCCCTACACTCTCGCCAACAGACACATCTTCCCTACACTCTCGCCAACAGACACATCTTCCCTACACTTTCGCCAACAGACACATCTTCCCTACACTCTCGCCAACAGACACATCTTCCCTACACTCTCGCCAACAGACACATCTTCCCTACATTCTCGACATCCCTGCCTTCAACTTGACCTTCTCGGATAAAGCTGAAGTCAAAGGCCAGGATGAAAGTGCTGATTGCTGGAACGAAGAAGGAAAAGACAAAAGTGAGCCAAAAGAAAAATATATGTTCGTTCCTGGACTCCACAGAAAAGAGTTTTAGAGTTATATATGTTGATATGATGATATTACCAGCAAGCCGACCGTAACCATATAAGAAGAACTGACTTGGTGTTCGTTGTGATGAACCGTATAAGCATACGCTTCTAAACTACGTCGTGGAAAAATCAGCAGCTTCTGCCCCTCAGGTCTCCGGTGTCACAAACTCTGTAACCCCGCCATTGTCACGGTGATACTAGAGAACCTCCAACTCCTGTCCCCAGGGTATACAAACCTGTTACCTGCACTAACGTACCAAGCTGCAGCCATCTCACCCGTATGTGTATTATATAACGAAGTCTGTTGAATGACTGAAGTATGGCACTTACATCACAGCATGTGGGGTGTATGTAACATGGTCAACAGGTGAGAATGAAGTGGATAAAGAATGGACAGTGATGCCAAGTGTCGTCAGAGGGATCCGGTAGCAGGGTACACCATGTGATAATGTAATGCCAGGTGTCGTCTGAGGGTCCGGTAGCCGGGTACACTATGTGATGCCAAGTGTCGTCAGTGGGTGCGGTAGCAGGGTACACCATGTGATGCCAAGTGTCGTCTGAGGGTCCGGTAGTAGGGTACACTATGTGATGCCAAGTGTCGTCAGTGGGTGCGGTAGCAGGGTATACCATGTGATGCCAAGTGTCGTCAGTGGGTCCGGTAGCAGGGTACACTATGTGATGCCAAGTGTCGTCAGTGGGTCCGGTAGCAGGGTACACTATGTGATGCCAAGTGTCGTCAGTGGGTCCGGTAGCAGGGTACACCATGTGATGCCAAGTGTCGTCAGTGGGTTCGGTAGCAGGGTACACTATGTGATGCCAAGTGTCGTCAGTGGGTCCGGTAACAGGGTACACCATGTGATGCCAAGTGTCGTCAGTGGGTTCGGTAGCAGGGTACACTATGTGATGCCAAGTGTCGTCAGTGAGTCCGGTAGCAGGGTACACCATGTGATGCCAAGTGTCGTCAGTGGGTCCGGTAGCAGGGTACACTATGTGATGCCAAGTGTCGTCAGTGGGTCCGGTAGCAGGGTACACTATGTGATGCCAAGTGTCGTCAGTGGGTCCGGTAGCAGGGTACACCATGTGATGCCAAGTGTCGTCAGTGGGTCCAGTAACAGGGTACACCATGTGATGCCAAGTGTCGTCAGTGGGTCCGGTAACAGGGTACACCATGTGATGCCAAGTGTCGTCAGTGGGTCCGGTAACAGGGTACACCATGTGATGCCAAGTGTCGTCAGTGGGTCCAGTAACAGGGTACACCATGTGATGCCAAGTGTCGTCAGTGGGTTCGGTAGCAGGGTACACTATGTGATGCCAAGTGTCGTTAGTGGGTCCGGTAGCAGGGTATACCATGTGATGCCAAGTGTCGTTAGTGGGTCCGGTAGCAGGGTACACTATGTGATGCCAAGTATCGTCAGTGGGTCCAGTAACAGGGTACACTATGTGATGCCAAGTGTCGTCAGTGGGACGGTCCAGTAGCAGTGTACACGTCCATGTGCTGACACATTCCAGTTCACATTTGAGTGTTCATCAAGTTCGATATTGACGTCTGACGGATCTTGTCTTTGATGTCAACTGTACAAGAATGTCGTCATGCCACATCCTCACCTCCTGGCTGTCAACATCCCGGGTCATGCGAGAAACAATGAACATAGTTACTGTGGCCAAGCCTGGAGATGATGCACCGCCATGAACCACTGGTGAGGACGCATGCGTACCTCAGCACCACACGCACGTAAATACGCGTACACATTCACCACTTGGGGACCTCAGGATCAGTGATGACGCATTCACCGATATATATATATATATATATATATATATATATATATATATATATATATATATATATATATATATATATATATATCATCGTCACTGTACTTATTTGTACATGATCAAGAACAGGTCAGCAGCCCCAGGGGTCAGCAGGTCTAGCCCCAGGGGTCACCAGGTCACGTCAGGGATCACCAGGTCACGCCAAGGGTCAGCAGGTCAGCCCAAGGGGTCACGAGATCACGTCAGGGATCACCAGGTCACGCCAAGGGTAGGCAGGTCAGCCCCAGGGGTCACCAGGTCACGTCAGGGATCACCAGGCCACGCCAGGGGTCACCAGGTCACGTCAGGGATCACCAGGTCACGCCAAGGGTCGGCAGGTCAGCCCTAAGGGTTCAGGCAGTGGATGGTCTCCACTGAAGCGGAAGTTCCCCTTCGGTATCAGGTAAAGCTGTGGATTTCCCCCCCGGGCTGATAAGCCCTGGCTTCATGGCTCTCCCTGGGGGCCACCATGCACCAGGCCATAAACCCGGGTGACTAGTGACGCTCTAGTGACTGTCGTTAGTGTGGCTCGGTCGGAGGAGGGGGGGGGGGCGTTGAGCGGGAAGCCCTCAGTCTGTCAGAGGTAGTTCGAGGTCAGCTTGGGGATCGGCGGCTTTATCAGCGAAGCAGCAGGGGAGAAGTGTGGGAAACTGACGTATGGCAGCGGTGCTCCACCCCGACACCCACCTCCCACACACACATGTACACACTGGTGGCTACGATTACAGGATGACGGCATATTACCCAGGTGAGGGACACACTGACTGCTGCCCACACTAGACGTCCAACTTGACCATCAACAGCCACGCACGGACGGCGTCCAGCGAACACACCAGCGACGCACTGAACCTGGCGACTCTATGGCCCAAGCTGGGGGTCCAGCGAACACACCAGCGACGCACTGAACCTGGCGACTCTATGAGCCAAGCTGGGAGTCCAGCGAACACACCAGCGACGCACTGAACCTGGCGACTCTATGAGCCAAGCTGGGAGTCCAGCGAACACACCAGCGACGCACTGAACCTGGCGACTCTATGAGCCAAGCTGGGAGTCCAGCGAACACACCAGCGACGCACTGAACCTGGCGACTCTATGAGCCAAGCTGGGGTCCAGCGAACACACCAGCGACGCACTGAACCTGGCGACTCTATGAGCCAAGCTGGGGGGTGACGTGGTAAACTGCTCAACGTCTTATGGGGCCGTAACCTGTGTGATAGAACTGTGACGTCCAGGAAGAGAGCGAGAGCGACCACCACAACAGCAGCAGCAGCAGTGACTACCACCACAACAGCAGCAGCAGTAGTGACTACCACCACAGCAGCAGTAGGAGCAGTAACCACCACAACAGGAGCAGTGACCACCACAACAGCTGCAGCAGCAGTGACTACCATAACAGCAGCAGCAGCAGTGACCACCACAACAGCAGCAGTGACCACCACAACAGCAGTAGGAGCAGTAACCACCACAACAGGAGCAGTGACCACTACAACAGCAGCAGCAGCAGTGACTACCATAACAGCAGCAGCAGCAGTGACCACCACAACAGTAGCAGTGACCACCACAACAGCTGCAGCAGCAGTGACTACCATAACAGCAGCAGCAGCAGTGACTACCACAACAGCAGTAGGAGCAGTGACTACCACAACAGCAGCAGCAGCAGTGACTACCACCACAACAGCAGCAGCAGCAGTGACTACCACCACAACAGCAGTAGGAGCAGTGACCACCACAACAGGAGCAGTGACCACCACAACAGCTGCAGCAGCAGTGACTACCACCACAACAGCAGCAGCAGCAGTGACTACCACCACAACAGCAGCAGCAGCAGTGACTACCACCACAACAGCAGTAGGAGCAGTGACCACCACAACAGCAGTAGGAGCAGTGACTACCACAACAGCAGCAGGAGCAGTGACCACCACAACAGCTGCAGCAACAGTGACCACCACCACAACAGCAGCAGGAGCAGTGACCACCACAACAGCAGCACTGACCACCACAACAGCAGCAGCAGTGACCACCACAACAGTAGCAGTGACCACCACAACAGCAACTGTAACCACCACAACAGCAGCAGTGACCACCACCATAACATCAGCAGCAGTGACTACCACCACAGCAGCAGCAGGAGCAGTGACCACCACTACAGCAGCAGCAGGAGCAGTGACCACCACCACAGCAGCAGTGACCACCACCACAACAGCAGGAGCAGTGACTACCACTACAGCAGAAGGCCTCACCTGGGGGCAACACACGGAGGACTATGGCCCGCCAAGCGTCAGCATCACCCGTGCTCCTGGGTAAGTAACCGCGCCATCCACCAGCCCACACCCTCTCCACGAACCCTCCAACTGTCACTAAGTTTCGTAGGGAAAACTTACATCCAACAATTACCTGCGGGGAAATTAAGTGATAGCATTAGAAATTACAGTGTTATAGGAAAGTTTCGTAGGGCAACTTACATCCAACAATTACCTGCGGGAAAATTAAGTGATAGCATTAGAAATTACAGTGTTATAGGAAAATACAGTATGCATTAACGGGTAATGCAGTAGCCATACACTCCATGAGCTGCTTCTATTTGACGCTGTTGTGTATTCATTTGTTATTTGCGAGGGAAATATAGAGTGAAACACCATGTGAATGTATCTATATATTTTTTTTTCATGAAATTATTTCTACGTACGAGGTTGCAGTAATTGAAAGCGATCTCTATGTTCAATATATGTTGTGACAGATAGTTACGCTGCCAACGTCTTTTCCAGTAGGAGAACGTCGTCTCTAGCAAGTTGGTTCATAATACAAATGACTTTTTAATGGTTAAACTCTCCAGCCATTTCTAGCAACTCTGGGAGTAGCGAGGCTATTGGCTATTATGCTGACTCGATCATATATTCCCCTGCTTTTGTACGTATATCATTATGTCCTTATCTCTCGCTGGTGGACTGTCATGCTGTTGGCTTGGCCAGGCGTGTGTCTGCCCAAGGCCACGGTCATGCTATTGGCTTGGCCAGGCGTATGTCTGGCCCAGGCCACGGTCATGCTGTTGGCTTGGCCAGGCGTGCGTCTGGCCCAGGCCACGGTCATGCTGTTGGCTTGGCCAGGCCTGTGTCTGGCCCGGGCCACAGTCATGCTGTCGGCTTGGCCAGGCGTATGTCTGGCCCGGGCCACGGTCATGCTGTTGGCTTGGCCAGGCGTATGTCTGGCCCGGGCCACGGTCATGCTGTTGGCTTGGCCAGGCGTGTGTCTGGCCCAGGCCACGGTCATGCTGTTGGCTTGGCCAGGCGCGTGTCTGGCCCGGGCCACGGTCATGCTATTGGCTTGGCCAGGCGCGTGTCTGGCCCAGGCCACTATCATGCTGTTGGCTTGGCCAGGCGTATGTCTGACCCGGGCCACGGTCATGCTGTTGGCTTGGCCAGGCGTGTGTCTGGCCCGGGCCACGGTCATGCTGTTGGCTTGGCCAGGCGTGCGTCTGACCCAGGCCACTGTCATCTGTTGGCTTGGCCAGGCGTGCGTCTGGCCCAGGCCACGGTCATGCTGTTGGCTTGACCAGGCGTGCGTCTGGCCCAGGCCACTGTCATGCTGTTGGCTTGGCCAGGCGTGCGTCTGGCCCAGGCCACTGTCATGCTGTTGGCTTGGCCAGGCGTGTGTCTGGCCCGGGCCACGGTCATGCTGTTGGCTTGGCCAGGCGTGTGTCTGGCCCAGGCCACGGTCATGCTGTTGGCTTGGCCAGGCGTGTGATTGGCCCGGGCCACGGTCATGCTGTTGGCTTGGCCAGGCGTGTGTCTGGCCCAGGCCACGGTCATGCTGTTGGCTTGGCCAGGCGTGTGTCTGGCCCGGGCCACGGTCATGCTGTTGGCTTGGCCAGGCGCGTGTTTGGCCCAGGCCACGGTCATGCTGTTGGCTTGGCCAGGCGTGTGTCTGGCCCGGGCCACGGTCATGCTATTGGCTTGGCCAGGCGTGCGTCTGGCCCGGGCCACGGTCATGCTGTTGGCTTGGCCAGGCGTGTGTCTGGCCCAGGCCACGGTCATGCTGTTGGCTTGGCCAGGCGTGCGTCTGGCCCGGGCCACGGTCATGCTGTTGGCTTGGCCAGGCGTGTGTCTGGCCCAGGCCACGGTCATGCTGTTGGCTTGGCCAGGCGCGTGTCTGGCCCGGGCCACGGTCATGCTGTTGGCTTGGCCAGGCCTGTGTCTGGCCCAGGTCACGGTCATGCTGTTGGCTTGGCCAGGCGTGTGTCTGGCCCGGGCCACGGTCATGCTGTTGGCTTGGCCAGGCGTGCGTCTGGCCCAGGCCACGGTCATGCTGTTGGCTTGGCCAGGCGTGTGTCTGGCCCAGGCCACAGTCATGCTGTTGGCTTGGCCAGGCGTGCGTTTGGCCCAGGCCACGGTCATGCTGTTGGCTTGGCCAGGCGTGTGTCTGGCCCGGGCCACGGTCATGCTGTTGGCTTGGCCAGGCGTGTGTCTGGCCCAGGCCACAGTCATGCTGTTGGCTTGGCCAGGCGTGCGTTTGGCCCAGGCCACGGTCATGCTGTTGGCTTGGCCAGGCGTGTGTCTGGCCCGGGCCACGGTCATGCTGTTGGCTTGGCCAGGCGTGTGTCTGGCCCGGGCCACGGTCATGCTGTTGGCTTGGCCAGGCGTGTGTCTGGCCCAGGCCACGGTCACGCTGTTGGCTTGGCCAGGCGCGTGTCTGGCCCGGGCCACGGTCATGATGTTGGCTTGGCCAGGCGCGTGTCTGGCCCGGGCCACAGTCATGCTGTTGGCTTGGCCAGGCGCGTGTCTGGCCCGGGCCACAGTCATGCTGTTGGCTTGGCCAGGCGCGTGTCTGGCCCGGGCCACAGTCATGCTGTTGGCTTGGCCAGGCGCGTGTCTGGCCCGGGCCACAGTCATGCTGTTGGCTTGGCCAGGCCTGTGTCTGGTCCGGACCAGTTATTCTTGTGGTCAGTTATCAGGGTGTTTACTATAGTATTTATTGTAAAACTCCTTAATTGGTCGCTTCTGATGTGATGTGTGGAGTGTGGTGTTTGGATGGTGGAGTGTCAAGTGTGGAGGGTAGAATGTTATGTGTAGAGGGTGGGGTGTGGACTGTTGGAAGAAGTGTGTGGAATGTGGAGGGTGGAGTGTATAGTGTGGAGAACTGAGGGTAGAGTGCGCAGTGTGGTGCATGAATTCGAAATAAGGAAGGTGGAGTGTGAACAGTAGAGTGTAGAGTGTGGAGAACTGAAAGTGGGGTGTAGAGAATGGTTCGTGGAGTGTGGAGTGTGGGGGTGGGGTATGCTATGTAGACTGTGGAATGAGGAGAGCGGAGTGTGGATAGTGGAGTGTGGAGAGCGGTGTGTGGAGAGCGGCGTGTAAAGAGCGGAGTGTGGAAAATGGAATGTGGTGTTTAGGTGGTGGGGTGTATTGTGTAGACTGGAATGAGGAAAGGGGAGTGTGAAGAGCGGAGTGTGGAGTGTAGAACGTGGAATGTGGAGGTTGGAGTATAAAGTGTGAAGTGCGGAGTGGAGTGAGGAGTGAACACTATAAAATATGGAGTGTGGAGTGTGGAATGTGGAGTGTGGAGGGTAGATTGTGGAGTGTAGGGAATAGAGTGTGGAGCGTCAAGTGCATTGTATGGATTGTAGAGAAACTGTAGAGGGTAGAGTGTATTGTAGCGTGTGGAGTGGGGAGAGTTAGAGTGCAGAGTGTGGATTATGGAGTATGGATAGTGGATGGTAGACCGTGGAGTGTTGAAAGTGGAGTGTGGACTGTGGAAGGTGGAGTGAGAAAGTAGATTGTGAAGGATGGAGTGTGGACTGTGGAATGTGGATTGTGGTAGATGGAGTGTGGAGTGCAAAGTGTGGAAGTGGAGTTAGGAGAGTCTAAAGTGTAGTGTGGGGTCAGAAGTGCTGAATGTGGAGTGTGGAATGTGAAGTGTGGAGTGTGGTGTGTAGGGTATAGAGGGTGGAATGTTGAGTGTGAAATGTGGAGTTAGGAATGTGGTTTATGCAGTGGGGAGTGTTAAGTGTGGATTGAGTTGTATGAACTGTGGATTGAGGAGTATTGAGAGTGATGGATGTATTGTGGAGTGTGGAGCGTGGAGGGTGGAGGGTTGAGTTTGAAATGTCCGGAGTCTTCGGTGCGGAGTAAGGTGGAGCGTGGGACGTGGAATTTGAAATATTGATTGTGGAGTGAAGAGGGTGGAGTTTGAAGGGTGAAGTGTGGAGTATGGAGGATGGAGTGTGGAAAGTAGAGTGTGAAGTGTGGATGGAGGAAGGTGGAGTATGAAATTTCAAATGCGGAGTGTGGAGTATAGAGTGTGGAGAGTGAAGTGTGGCGTGTGGAGACTGGAATGTAGAGTGTGAAGCGTGAGGCATAGAGTGAAGAGGGTGGAGTATGGAGTGTGGAGTTTAGAATAGGGAGTGTTGAGTATGGAATGTGGAGTGGGGAATGTGGAGTATGTGGTGTGGACTGTGCAGCGAGGAGTGTGGAATGTAGAGTGGGAATGTGGGATATGGAATGTGGAGTATGGAGTGTGGAGTGTGGAGTAAGGAGTGTGGAATATGGAGTGTGCAGTATGGAGTGTGGAGTGAGGAATATGGAATATGGAGTGTGGAGTGAGGAGTGTGGAAAATGGAATATTCAGTGTGGAGTATAGGATGCGGAGTATGGAGTGTGGAATAGGGAGTTTGGAGAGAGGAGTGTGGAATATGGAGTGTGAAATGAGGAATGTGGAATGTGGAGTGAGGAGTGTGGAGTGAGGAGTGTGGGGTGTGGAGGAATGTTGTTACATGGGAAGGTGGGATACTGTATCCCAGGTACAGGTCAGGACTACACAGACAGCTGGCGTGACGGAACACCAGCTGACGCTCGGTCATTGGAGCTGACGAGCCAATGACAAAATTGGCAGGGTGGTGGAGAGGAACACAGGGTGACAGGGTGGTAGGGGAGCTGGCAGGATGGGGGAGAGGAACACAGGGTGGTGGAGAGGAACACAGGATGACAGGGTGGTAGGGGAGCTGGCAGGGTGGTGGAGAGGAGCACAGGGTGACAGGGTGGTAGGGGAGCTGGCAGGGTGGTGGAGAGGAACACAGGGTGACAGGGTGGTAGGGGAGCTGGCAGGGTGGTGGAGAGGAACACAGGGTGACAGGGTGGTAGGGGAGCTGGCAGGGTGGTGGAGAGGAACACAGGGTGACAGGGTGGTAGGGGAGCTGGCAGGGTGGTGGAGAGGAACAGGGTGACAGGGTGGTAGGGGAGCTGGCAGGGTGTTGGAGAGGAACACAGGGTGACAGGGTGGTAGGGGAGCTGGCAGGGTGGTGGAGAGGAACACAGGATGACAGGGTGGTAGGGGAGCTGGCAGGGTGGTGCAGAGGAACACAGGATGACAGGGTGGTAGGAGATCTGGCAGGGTGGTGGAGAGGAACACAGGATGACAGGGTGGTAGGAGAGCTGGCAGGGTGGTGGAGAGGAACACAGGATGACAGGGTGGTAGGGGAGCTGGCAGGGTGGTGGAGAGGAACACAGGATGGCAGGTGGTAGGGGAGCTGGCAGGGTGGTGGAGAGGAACACAGGATGACAGGTGGTAGGGGAGCTGGCAGGGTGGTGGAGAGGAACAAAGGGTGACAGGGTGGTAGAGGAGCTGGCAGGGTGATGGAGAGGAACACAGGGTGACAGGGTGGTAGGGGAGCTGGCAGGGTGGTGGAGAGGAGCACAGGGTGACAGGGTGGTAGGGGAGCTGGCAGGGTGGTGGAGAGGAACAAAGGGTGACAGGGTGGTAGGGGAGCTGGCAGGGTGGTGGAGAGGAACACAGGGTGACAGGGTGGTAGGGGAGCTGGCAGGGTGGTGGAGAGGAGCACAGGGTGACAGGGTGGTAGGGGAGCTGGCAGGGTGGTGGAGAGGAACACAGGGTGACAGGGTGGTAGGGGAGCTGGCAGGGTGGTGGAGAGGAACACAGGGTGACAGGGTGGTGGAGAACCTGCAGGGTGGTGGAGAGGAACAGAGGATGACAGGGTGGTAAGGGAGCTGGCAGGGTGGTGGAGAGGAACACGGGATAACAGGGTGGTAGGGGAGCTGGCAGGGTGGTGGAGAGGAACAGAGGATGACAGGGTGGTAGGGTAGCTGGCAGGGTGATAGAGAACCTGGCAGGGTGATGGAGAGGAACATAGGATGACAGGGTCTTAGGGGAGCTGGCAGGGTGGTAGAGAACCTGCAGGGTGTTGGAGAGGAACACAGGATGACAGGTGGTAGGGGAGCTGGGAGGGTGGTGGAGGGGAACAGAGGATGACAGGTGGTAGGGTAGCTGGCAGGGTGGTGGAGAGGAACACAGGATGACAGGTGGTAGGGGAGCTGGCAGGGTGGTGAAGAGGAACACAGGATAACAGGGTGGTAGGGGAGCTGGCAGGGTGGTGGGGAGGAACAGAGGATGACAGGGAGGTAGGGGAGCTGGCAGGGTGGTGGAGAGGAACACAGGATAACAGGGTGGTAGGGGAGCTGGCAGGGTGGTGGGGAGGAACAGAGGATGACAGGTGGTAGGGGAGCTGGCAGGGTGGTGGAGAGGAACAGAGGATGACAGGGTGGTAGGGGAGCTGGCAGGGTGGTGGAGAGGAACACGGGATAACAGGGTGGTAGGGGAGCTGGCAGGGTGGTGGAGAGGAACAGAGGATGACACGGTGGTAGGGTAGCTGGCAGGGTGATAGAGAACCTGGCAGGGTGGTGGAGAGGAACACAGGATGACAGGGTCTTAGGGGAGCTGGCAGGGTGGTAGAGAACCTGCAGGGTGGTGGAGAGGAACACAGGATGACAGGGTGGTAGGTGAGCTGGCAGGGTGGTGGAGAGGAACACAGGATGACAGGTTCTTAGGGGAGCTGGCAGGGTGGTAGAGATCCTGCAGGGTGGTGGAGAGGAACACAGGATGACAGGGTCTTAGGGGAGCTGGTAGAGTGGTAGAGAACCTGGCAGGGTGGTGAAGAGGAACAATGGATGATAAGGTCTTAGGGGAGCTGGCAGGGCGGTAGAGAAGCTGGCAGGGAGGTAGAGGAGGTGTCAGGGTGGTAGGGAAGTTGACAAGGTGTACATTAGCTGACAGGGTGGTAGAGAAGCTGTTAGTATGGGAGAGAAGCTGACAGGGTGGTGGAGAAGATGAGAGGGTGGTAGAGGAGCTGACAGGGTGGTAGAGGAGCTGACAGGGTGGTAGAGAAGCTGACAGGATGGTAGAGGAGCTGACAGGGTGGTAGAGAAGATGACAGGGTGGTGGGGAAGATGACAGGGTGGTAGAGGAGCTGACTGGGTGGTGGAGAAGATGACAGGATGGTAGAGGAGCTGACAGGGTGGTAGAGAAGATGACAGGGTGGTGGGGAAGATGACAGGGTGGTAGAGGAGCTGACTGGGTGGTGGAGAAGATGACAGGATGGTAGAGGAGCTGACAGGGTGGTAGAGGAGCTGACAGGTGTACATTAGCTGACAGGGTGGTAGAGAAGCTGTTAGTATGGGAGAGAAGCTGACAGGGTGGTGGAGAAGATGACAGGGTGGTAGAGGAGCTGACAGGGTGGTAGAGGAGCTGACAGGGTGGTAGAGAAGCTGACAGGGTGGTAGAGGAGCTGACAGGGTGGCAGAGAAGATGACAGGGTGGTGGGGAAGATGACAGGGTGGTAGAGGAGCTGACTGGGTGGTGGAGAAGATGACAGGATGGTAGAGGAGCTGACAGGGTGGTGGAGAAGATGACAGGGTGGAAGAGGAGCTGACAGGGTGGTAGAGGAGCTGACAGGGTGGTAGAGAAGATAAAAAGGGTGGTCGAGGAGCTGACAGGGTGGTAGCGGAGTTGACAGGGTGATAGCGGAACCGACAGGGTAATAAAGTCATTGACAAGGTGGTGAAGGAATTGACAGGGTGGTGGAAGAATGAACAGGGCGGTAGAAAATTTGACACGGCGATAGAGAATTTGATGTGGCGGTAGATTAATTGACATGGTGGTCGAATAGTTGACAGGGGTGGTAGATATGTTGACAAGGAAGTCGAGCGGGTGGTAGACGAAGTGACAGAGTGGTAGATAAGTTGGCAGCAGTAGACACGACTGAAGAGCGGGAAGCTGACAGCACGGTAGACAATCTGCTGACAGGACTTCAGACCTCCTGACAGGATTAAAACGAACCAGCGAAGCCACATACGAGCTGACAGTGCAGTAGACAGACACGCTGACAGTAAGGTACACTGGCTCCTACATGTAGACTGGCCTCCAAGGGAGAGATGCATATGAGACGACTGTCAGTAATGCCTTCCCAAATGCCTTAGGCCATTTAGAAGCCCAAATCGGTTCTCTATAGAAGCTATGTCATGAAACCCAGACCGGTTCTCTATAGAAGCTACGTCATGACTCACTGCTATAGCGACTATCTTGACCTCCTGGCCAAAATCGATCATTTTCCTGGTTTAATCAAACTGGCCAAACTAGACGGAGATACCGTTGTCTGTTATCACCCATGGCTAGAATTTTCCGGGTTTAATCTAAATGTGTTTGTTGTTGTTGTTGACAAACACGATCGAATGGGCTACAGGTGGCACCCGCCCTAATGCCAGGTACAGACGTGAGTCCGGTAGCACCAGTCTTTCTTTCTCCCTGACCAGGCCAACCTCAGCACGGGCCTCCCCCTCTCCACCCGCTGAACCACCCTTACCAGTCCCAGCGATGATGGCTCGTCCGGTTACCGTGGCCGGATACACTCTGTCAATAGACTAAAAAAGGAAGAAAAATATTCCTTTCCGGAAAGTAATATATCTGGAAAGAGTTCAGACAGTGCTGCTGAGCCAGACTGAACATTTTGCCCAGTTGCGTTGCTTCGAAGTTATTAATTTCGACTACACAGGTATTATATAGACGGCCATGTCATTGGGTTCCAACATCAGATGGAATGCATTGAAAGAGTGTGATGTACGTAACTTGGAGTTCACACTGGGAAACTAAAGTACATTGTACATAGCTTTAGGGCCATCAATCACTCAGCTGATGTAATACAGTTCTGCAGTTCGTGTGGAAAATTCTTCTAGTTGTTTTGCGTTATGAGATTCTCCTTCAGTACTTACAACCTAATGCACACCATCACATCTTCAGCTGTCAGTAGATATCGTAATCTTGTTTGCCTGAATGGTGTCATGCTGAAGGACTCTACTCATGTATTTCAGATGCCTCGTTCCTCCTGGGTGATGTTTTCCAGTCCCAGCAAAGTTTGACGTCAGGAACTTTTCATGCAGGGACCAAAGGAAAACTTACTTCCATAATTGAGTCTATGTCTCAAAAATTCTCAGGAATGCCATTTTTTTTCTTTTCATTCTTACATCAAAAGGTTTAGATAACTTTCATTGTATAATCAGCTGCCTCTGTCATCTCAATAACAAAAATAACTCTAAGGTGTTCTTCCCAAGCAGGGCTGGTGAGCGTGTGGGTCACGGTGATGGCTCACACCGGTGTAGAAGGTGAAGTTGGCAAACAGACCAAGATCATGCCTTGTATCAAACCTAAGGTAGACTGTGGTGAGTACCGCACACATCTGGACACATCCTGTTTGTATGGCATGCTTAATCTCGTGTGTGTGTATGTGTGTGTGTGTGTGTTTGAAATTACCCATTTGTACTGTACGGGGAGGGAGTTTTACACTCCTCGGGCCCCCTCTCTTGAACATCCCCAATCATACAACGTAAATCTATCTATTTGGTTATCTTATTCCGATTATCCACGACTGTTACTATAAATGGACTTCTTTACACCCTACCTTCATTATTACTTTGCGTTTACGTAAGTGTTTGTCTTTTATTACTCATGCATCAGACCAGCTTTGAAGATTGTATACCTGTACACTGATGCAATCCTCATCACTCTTTACTTCCTTAATGGCCTCGGTATCATCTACAAACATAATCAGGTATGATCCAGACCTCATGACAAGTCATTTACACTCATCTTGAGAAACAATGGTCTTACACCGAGTCCTTTGGCCCCAATCCATGTTGGGAAGGCTCTTCTGAGACGCGTACTTTGTTTCCTTCCACTTGGGTAATTGTCTATCCATCGAGAGACTTCCGCTTATTCCTATCTAATGATCTAGTAACATCCTATGTGGCACAGTGTCAAATACTTTCTGGCATTATCAATACGAATATAGTGCATATGAACGAGCGCTTTCGTAGAACAATACAAACCTCCAATAGCCAGGCTCGAACCACGGACCCCAGCGTGACAGGTGGGTTCGAGCCTGGCTGTTGGAGGTTTGTATGTTCGACGAAAGTGCGCGATCATACACAATATATATTTTTGCAGGGAAATAGTGCAAATGATTGGGAGATGTATAAAAGAAAGAGGCAAGAGGTCAAGAGAAAGGGGGAAGTGGTGAAAAAGAGGGCAAATGAGAGTTGGGGTGAGAGAGTATCATTAAATTTTAGGGAAAATAAAAAGATGTTTTGGAGGAAGGTAAATAAAGTGCGTAAGACAAGAGAACAAATGGGAACATCGGTGAAGGGGGCAAATGGGGAGGTAATAACAAGTAGTAGTGAAGTGAGTGGGAGATGGAGTGAGTATTTTGAAGGCTTGTTGAATGTGTTTGATGATAGAGTAGCGATATAGGGTGTTTTGGTCGAGGTGGTGTGCGGAGAGGGTCAGGGAGAATGATTTGGTAAACAGAGAAGAGGTAGTGAAAGCTTTGCGGTTGTTGAGGATATTCATTGTAATCATGGTTCATGGAAAGTGCCTGAGGATTGACGGAATGCATGTTTAGTGCCATTATACAATGGAAAAGGGGTTAAAGGTGAATGTTCAAATTACAGAGGTATTAGTTTGTTGAGTATTCCTGGAAAATTATATGGGAGGGTATTGATCGAGAGGGTCAAGGCATGTACAGAGCATAAGACTGGGGAGGAGCAGTGTGGTTTCAAAAGTGGTAGAGGATGTGTGGATCAGATGTTTGCTTTGAAGAATGTATGTGAGAAATACTTAGAAAAGCAGATGGATTTGTATGTAGCATTTTTGGATCTGGGGAAGGCACATGATAGAGTTGATAGAGATGCTCTGTGGAAGGTATTAAGAGTATACGGTGTGGGAGGTAAGTTGCTAGAAGCAGTGAAAAGCTTTTTATCGAGGATGTAAGGCATGTGTACGAGTAGAAAGAGAGAAAAGTGATTGGTTCCCAGTGAATGTTGGTTTGCGGCAGGGGGATGTGGTGTCTCCATGGCTGTTTGATTTGTTTATGGATGGGGTTGTTAGGGAGGTGAATGCAAGAGTTTTAGAGAGAGAGGCAAGTATTCAGTCTATCGTGGACGAGAGGGCTTGGGAAGTGAGTCAGTTGTTGTTCGCTGATGATGCAGCGCTGGTGGCTGATTCGGGTGAGAAACTGCAGAAGTTAGTGACTGTGTTTGAAAAGTGTGTGAAAGGAGAAAGTTGAGAGTAAATGTGAATAAGAGCAAGGTTAAGGGACAGAGTTTGAATGGAGAGAAACTGGAGGAAGTGAAGTGTTTTACATATCTGGGATGGGACTTAGCAGCGAATGGAACCATGGAAGCGGAAGTGAGTCATAGGGTGGGGAAGGGAACGAAGGTTCTGGGAGCGTTGATGAATGTGTGGAAGAAGAGAAGGTTATTTCGGAGAGTAAAAAAGGGGTATGTTTGAAGGAACAGTGGTCCCAACAATGTTATATGGTTGCGAGGTATGGGCTACATACAGGGTTCTACGGAGGAAGGTGGATGAGTTGGATATGAAATGTTTGAGGACAATAAGTGGTGTGAGGTGGTTTGATCGAATAAGCAATGGAAAGGTGAGAGAGATGTATGGAAATAAAAAGAGTGTGGTTAAAAGAGCAGAAGAGGGTGTTTTGAAATGTTTTGGACATATGGAGAGAATGAGTTAGGAAAGATTGACAAAGAGGATAAATCTGTCAGAGGTGGAGGGAACAAGGAAAAGCGGGAGACCAAATTGGAGGTGGAAGGATGGATTGAAAAAGATTATGAGAGATCGGGCCCTGAACACGAAGGAGGATGAAAGGCGTGCAAGGAATAGAAGGAATTGGAACGATGTGGTATGCCGGGGACGACGTGCTGTCAATGGATTGAACCAGGGCTGTGAAGCGTCTGGGGTGTGCCATGAAAAGGTTTGTGAGGCCTGGATGTGGAAAGGGAGTTCCAGGCCCCCCCAAAATTTCCATGGTTTACCCAAGACGCTTCACATACCCTGGTTCAATCCATTGACAGCACGTCGACCCCGGTATACCACATCGTTCAAACTCACTCAATTAATTGCACGCCTTTCACCCTTCTGTATGTTCAGGCCTCGATCGCTTAAAAATCTTTTACACTTCATCCTTCTACCTCCACCTTGGTCTCCCACTTCTCCTCGTTCCCTCCACATCTGACACATATATCCTCTTGGTCAATCTTTCCTCACTCATTCTGTCCATGTGACCAAACCATTTCAAAACACCCTTTTCTGCTCTCTCAACCACACTCTTTTTATTACCACACATCTCTCTTACCCTTTCATTACTAACACGATCAAACCACCTCACACCACACATTGTCCTCAAACATCTCATTTCCAACACATTCACCGTCCTCGGCACAACCCTATCTATAACCCATGCCTCGTAACTATATAAAATTGTTGGAAAAACTATTCCTTCAAACATACCCATTTTTGCTATACGAGATAACATTCTCGCCTTTCACACATTCTTCAACGCTCCCAGAACCTTCGCCCCCTCCTCCACCCTGTGACTCACTTCCGATTCCATGGTTCCATCCGCTGCCAAATCCACTCCCAGATATCTAAAACACTTCACTTCCTCTAGTTTTTTCCATTCAAACTTACCTCCCAGTTATCTTGTCCATCAACCCTACTGAACCTAATAACCTCTTATTCACATTTACTCTCAGCTTTCTTCTTCCAAACACTTTACCAAACTCAATCACCAACTTCTGAAGTTTCTCACCCGAATCAGCCACTAGCGCTGTATCATCAGCGAACAACAACTGATTCACTTTCCAAACCCTCTCATTCACAACAGACTGCATACTTGCCCCTCTTTCCAAAACTCTTGCATTCACCTCCCTAACAACCCCATCCATAAACAAATTAAACAATCATGGAGACATCACATACCCCTGCCACAAATCGACATTCACTGGAAACCAATCACTTTACTCTCTTCCTACTCGCACGCATGCCTTACATCCTTGATAAAAACTTTTCACTGGTTCTAGCTACTTGCTTCCATCACCATATACTCTTGATACCTTCCACAGAGCATCTCTATCAACTCTATCATATGCCTTCTCCAGATCCATAAATGCTACATACAAATCCATCTGCTTTTCTAAGTATTTCTCAAAGCAAACACCTGATCCACACATCCTTTACAACTTCTGAAACCACACTCCTCTTCCCCAGTCCGATGCACTGTACATGCTTTTACCCTCTCAATCTATGCCCTCCCATATAATATCCCAAGAATATTCAACAAACGTATCCCTCTATAATGTGAACACTCACCTTTACTCCCTTTTCCTTTGTACAATGGCAGTATGCATGCATTCCGCCAGTCCTCAGGCACTTCACCATGATCAATGCATACACTGAATATCCTCACCACCCAGTCAAAAACACTGCAATACAATTCAATCCCGCCGCCTTGCCGGCTTTCATCTTCCACAAAACTTTCACTATCTCTTCTCTGTTTACCAAACCATTCTCCCCAACCCTCTCACTTCGCACACCACCTCGACCAAAACACCCTATATCTGCCACCCTATCATCATACGCATTCAACAAACCTTCAAAATTCTCACTCCATTTCCTCACTTCACCACTACTTGTTACTACCTCCCCATTAGCCCCCTTCATCGATGTTCCCATTTGTTCCCTTGTCTTACGCACTTTATTTATCTCCTTCCAAAACAACTTTTTATTCTCCCTAGAATTTAATGATACTCTCTCACTTCAACTCTCATTTGCCCTCCTTTCACCCTCCTGCATGTTCAGGCCCGATCGCTCAAAATCTTTTTCACTCCATCTTTCCACCTCCAATTTGGTCTCCCTCTTCTCCTCGTTCCCTCCACTCTGAACATATATCTTCTTTGTCAATCTTTCCTCACTCATTCTCTCCATGTTACCAAACCATTCTCCCCAACCCTCTCACTTCGCACACCACCTCGACCAAACAACCTATATCTGCCACTCTATCATCAAACACACTCAACAAACCTTCAAAATTCTCACTCCATTTCCTCACTTCACCACTACTTGTTATCATCTCACCATTAGCCCCCTTCACTGAAGTTCCCATTTGTTCCCTTGTCTTACGCACTTTATTTACCTTCTTCCAAAACATCTTTTTATTCTCCCTAAGATATATATATATATAATATATATATATAATATAAATATATATATATATATTTTTTTCATTATGCTTTGTCGCTGTCTCCCGCGTTTGCGAGTAGCGCAAGGAAACAGACGAAAGAATGGCCCAACCCACCCCCATACACATGTATATACATACGTCCACACACGCAAATATACATACCTATACATTTTTTTTTTTTTTTGCTTTGTCGCTGTCTCCCGCGTTTGCGAGTAGCGCAAGGAAACAGACGAAAGAAATGGCCCAACCCACCCCCATACACATGTATATACATACACGTCCACACACGCAAATATACATACCTATACATTTTTTTTTTTTTTTGCTTTGTCGCTGTCTCCCGCGTTTGCGAGTAGCGCAAGGAAACAGACGAAAGAATGGCCCAACCCACCCCCATACACATGTATATACATACGTCCACACACGCAAATATACATACCTATACATTTTTTTTTTTTTTTTTTTTTTTTTTTGCTTTGTCGCTGTCTCCCGCGTTTGCGAGTAGCGCAAGGAAACAGACGAAAGAATGGCCCAACCCACCCCCATACACATGTATATACATACACGTCCACACACGCAAATATACATACCTATACATTTTTTTTTTTTTTTGCTTTGTCGCTGTCTCCCGCGTTTGCGAGTAGCGCAAGGAAACAGACGAAAGAATGGCCCAACCCACCCCCATACACATGTATATACATACACGTCCACACACGCAAATATACATACCTATACATTTTTTTTTTTTTTTGCTTTGTCGCTGTCTCCCGCGTTTGCGAGTAGCGCAAGGAAACAGACGAAAGAATGGCCCAACCCACCCCCATACACATGTATATACATACGTCCACACACGCAAATATACATACCTATACATTTTTTTTTTTTTTTGCTTTGTCGCTGTCTCCCGCGTTTGCGAGTAGCGCAAGGAAACAGACGAAAGAATGGCCCAACCCACCCCCATACACATGTATATACATACACGTCCACACACGCAAATATACATACCTACACAGCTTTCCATGGTTTACCCCAGACGCTTCACATGCCCTGATTCAATCCACTGACAGCACGTCAACCCCGGTATACCACATCGCTCCAATTCACTCTATTCCTTGCCCTCCTTTCACCCTCCTGCATGTTCAGGCCCCGATCACACAAAATCTTTTTCACTCCATCTTTCCACCTCCAATTTGGTCTCCCACTTCTAATCGTTCCCTCCACCTCCGACACATATATCCTCTTGGTCAATCTTTCCTCACTCATTCTCTCCATGTTACCAAACCATTCTCCCCAACCCTCTCACTTCGCACACCACCTCGACCAAACAACCTATATCTGCCACTCTATCATCAAACACACTCAACAAACCTTCAAAATTCTCACTCCATTTCCTCACTTCACCACTACTTGTTATCATCTCACCATTAGCCCCCTTCACTGAAGTTCCCATTTGTTCCCTTGTCTTACGCACTTTATTTACCTTCTTCCAAAACATCTTTTTATTCTCCCTAAGATATATATATATATAATATATATATATATATTTTTTTCATTATGCTTTGTCGCTGTCTCCCGCGTTTGCGAGTAGCGCAAGGAAACAGACGAAAGAATGGCCCAACCCACCCCCATACACATGTATATACATACACGTCCACACACGCAAATATACATACCTATACATTTTTTTTTTTTTTTGCTTTGTCGCTGTCTCCCGCGTTTGCGAGTAGCGCAAGGAAACAGACGAAAGAATGGCCCAACCCACCCCCATACACATGTATATACATACACGTCCACACACGCAAATATACATACCTATACATTTTTTTTTTTTTTTTTTTTTGCTTTGTCGCTGTCTCCCGCGTTTGCGAGTAGCGCAAGGAAACAGACGAAAGAATGGCCCAACCCACCCCCATACACATGTATATACATACACGTCCACACACGCAAATATACATACCTACACAGCTTTCCATGGTTTACCCCAGACGCATCACATGCCCTGGTTCAATCCATGGATAGTACGTCGACCCCGGTATACCACATCGTTCCAATTCACTCTATTCCTTGTACGCCTTTCACCCTCCTGCATGTTCAGGCCCCGATCACTCAATATCTTTTTCACTCCATCCTTCCACCTCCAATTTGGTCTCCCACTTCTCCTCGTTCCCTCCACATCTGACACATATATCCTCTTGGCCAATCTTTCCTCACTCATTCTCTCCATGTGACCAAACCATTTCAAAACACCTTCTTCTGCTCTCTCAACCACACTCTTTTTATTACCACACATCTCTCTTACCCTATTATTACTTACTCGATCAAACCACCTCACACCACATATTGTCCTCAAACATCTCATTTCCAGCACATCCATCCTCCTCCGCACAACTCTATCCATAGCCCACGCCTCGCAATCATATAACATTGCTGGAACCACCATTCCTTCAAACATACCCATTTTTGCTTTCTGAGATAATGTTCTCGACTTCCACACATTCTTCAACGCTCCCAGAACTTTCGCCCCATCCCCCACCATATGATTCACTTCCACTTCCATGGTTCCATCCTCTGCCAAATCCACTCCCAGATATCTAAAACACTTCACTTCCTCCAAATTTTCTCCATTCAAACTTACCTCCCAATTGATTTGTCCCTCAACCTTACTGTACCTAATAACCTTGCTCTTATTCACATTTACTCTCAGCCTTCTTCTTTCACACACTTTACCAGACTCAGTCACCAGCTTCTGCAGTTTCTCACACGAATCAGCGAACAACAACTGACTCACTTCCCAAGCTCTCTCATCCACAACAGACTGCATACTCGCCCGTCTTTCCAAAACTCTTGCATTCACCTCCCTAACAACCTCATCCATAAACAAATTAAACAACCATGGAGACATCACACACCCCTGCCGCAAACCACCATTCACTGAGAACCAGTCACTTTCCTCTCTTCCTACACGTACACATGCCTTACATCCTAAATAAAAACTTTTCACTGCTTCTAACAACTCGCCTCCCATACCATATGTTCTTAATACCTTCCATAGAGCATCTCTATCAATCTATCATATGCCTTCCCCAGATCCATAAATGCTACATACAAATCCATTTGCTTTTCTAAGTATTTCTCACATACATTCTTCAAAGCAAACACCTCTACCACTTCTGAAACCATACTGCTCTTCCCCAGTCTGATGCTCTGTACATGCCTTCACCCTCTCAATCAATACCCTCCTGTATGATTTCTCAGGAATACTCAACAATCTTATACCTCAGTAATTTGAGTACCCACTTTTATACCCTTTGCCTTTGCACAATGGCACTATGCAAGCATTCCGCCAATCTTCAGGCACGTCACCATGAGTCATACATACATCAAATAACCTTACCAACCAGTCAACAATACAGTCACCCCCTTTTTTAATAAATTCCACTGCAATACCATGCAAACCCGTTGCCTTGCTGGTTTTCATCTTCCGCAAAGCTTTTACTACCTCTTCTCTGTTTAACCAAATCATTTTCCCTAACCCTCTCACTTTTCACACCACCTCGACCAAAACAACCTATATCTGCCACTCCATCATCAAACACACTCAACAAACCTTCAAAATACTCACTCCATCTCCTTCTCACATCACCAGTACTTGTTATCATCTCACCATTAGCCCCCTTCACTGAAGTTCCCATTTGTTCCCTTGTCTTACGCACTTTATTTACCTTCTTCCAAAACATCTTTTTATTCTCCCTAAGATATATATATATATATATATATATATATATATATATATATATATATATATATATATATATATATATATATATATATATATATATATATATTTATATATATATATATATATATATATATATATATATATATATATATATATATATATATATATATATATATATATATTCCTTTTTTTTCATACTATTCGCCATTTCCCACGTTAGTGAGGTAACGTTATGAACAGAGGACTAAGTCTTTGAAGGAAATCTTCACTTGGCCCCCTGCTCTGTTCCTTCTTTAGGAAGATCAAAAATGAAAGAGAATGATTTCCAGCCCCCCGCTCCCTCCTCTTTTAGTCGCCTTCTACGACACGCAGGGAATACCTGGGAAGTATTCTTTCACCCCTGTCCCCAGGGATATGTATATATATTTTTTTCATTATGCTTTGTCGCTGTCTCCCGCGTTAGCGAGGTAGCGCAAGGAAGCAGACGAAAGAAGGGCCCAACCCACCCAAATACACATGTATATACATACATGTCCACACACGCAAATATACATACCTATACATTTTTTTTTTTTTTTTTGCTTTGTCGCTGTTTCCCGCGTTTGCGAGGTAGCGCAAGGAAACAGACGAAAGAAATGGCCCAACCCACCCCCATACTCATGTATATACATACGTCCACACACGCAAATATACATACCTACACAGCTTTCCATGGTTTACCCCAGACGCTTCATATGCCCCGATTCAATCCACTGACAGCACGTCAACCCCGGTATACCACATCGCTCCAATTCACTCTATTCCTTGCCCTCCTTTGACCCTCCTGCATGTTCAGGCCCCGATCACACAAAATCTTTTTCACTCCATCTTTCCACCTCCAATTTGGTCTCCCTCTTCTCCTCGTTCCCTCCACCTCCGACACATATATCCTCTTGGTCAATCTTTCCTCACTCATTCTCTCCATGTGCCCAAACCATTTCAAAACACCCTCTTCTGCTCTCTCAACCACGCTCTTTTTATTTCCACACATCTCTCTTACCCTTACGTTACTTACTCGATCAAACCACCTCACACCACACAATGTCCTCAAACATCTCATTTCCAGCACATCCATCCTCCTGCGCACAACTCTATCCATAGCCCACGCCTCGCAACCATACAACATTGTTGGAACCACTATTCCTTCAAACATACCCATTTTTGCTTTCCGAGATAATGTTCTCGACTTCCACACATTCTTCAAGGCTCCCAGAATTTTCGCCCCCTCCCCCACCCTATGATCCACTTCCGCTTCCATGGTTCCATCCATATACATATACATATACATATATACACATGTACATAATTCATACTGTCTGCCCTTATCCATTCTCGTCGCCACCCTACCACATATGAAATGACAACCCCCTCCTCCCGCATGTGCGCGAGGTAGTGCTAGGAAAAGACAACAAAAGCCACATTCGTTCACACTCAGTCTCTAGCTGTTATGTACAATGCACCGAAACCACAGTTCCCTTTCCACATCCAGGCCCCACAAAACCTTTCATGGTTTACCCCAGACGCTTTACATGCCCTGGTTCAATCCACTGACAGCACGTCGACTCCGGTATACCACATCGTTCCAATTCACTCTATTCCTTGCACGCCTTTCACCCTCCTGCATGTTCAGGCCCCGATCGCTCAAAATCTTTTTCACTCCATCGTTCCACCTCCAACATGGTCTCCCACTTCTCGTTCCCTCCACCTCTGAAACATATATCTTCTTTGTCAATCTTTCCTCACTTATTCTCTCCACGCGACCAAACCATTTCAAAACACCCTCCTCTACTTTCTCAACCACACTCTTTTTATTACCAAACATCTCTCTTTCCCTTTCATTACGTACTCGATCAAATCACCTCACACCACATATTGTCCTCAAACATCTCATTTCCAACACATCCACCCTCTTCCGCACAACTCTACCTTTAGCCCACGCCTCGCAATAATATAACATTGTTTGAACCACTATTCCTTCAAACATACCCATTTTTGCTTTCCGAGATAACGGTCTCGCATTCCACACATTTTTCAACGCTCCCAGAACTTTCGCCCCCTCCCCCACCCTGTGACTCACTTCCGCTTCCATGGTTCCATTCGCTGCCAAATCCACTCCCAGATATCTAAAACACTTCACTTCCTGCAGTGTTTCTCCATTCAAACCTACCTCCCAATTGACATGTCCCTCACCCCTACTGTACCTAAGAAACTTGCTCTTATTCACATTTACTCTCAGCTTTCTTCTTTCAAACACTTTACCAGACTCAGTCACCAGCTTCTGCATTTCTCACCCGAATCAGCCACCAGCGTTGCATCATCAGCGAACAACAATTGGCTCATTTCCCAAGCCCTCCCATTATCAACAGACTGCACACTTGCCCCTCTTTCCAAAACTCTTGCATTCACCTCCCTGACAACCCCATCCATAAACAAATTAAACAACCATGGAGACATCACGCACGGGGAATCAATCACTTTCCACTCTTCCTATATATATATATATATTATATATATATATATATATATATATATATATATATATATATATATATATATATATATATATTTGGTTTGGATGGTATTGCAGTAGAATTTATTAAGAAAAGGGGTGACTGTGTTGTTAACTGGTTGGTAAGGATATTCAGTGTATGTATGGATCAGAGTGAAGTGCCTGAGGATTGGCAGAAAGCATTCATAGTGCCATTGAACAAAGGCAAAGGGGATAAAGGTGAGTGTTCAAACTACAGAGGCATAAGTTTGTTGAGTATTCCTGGGAAATTGTATGGGAGAGTCATTGATTGAGAGGGTGAAGGTATGCATAGAGTGTCAGGTTGGGCAGGAGCAGTGTGGTTTCAGAAGTGGTAGAGGAAGTGTGGATCAGGCGTTTGCTTTGAAGACTGTGTGTGAGAAATACTTAGAAAAAACAGATGGATTTGTATGTAGCATTTATGGATCTGGAGAAGGCAAATGATAGGGTTGATAGAGATGCTTTGTGGAAGGTCTTAAGAGTGTATAGTGTGGGAGGCAAGCTGCTAAAAGCAGTGAAAATTTTTTTTATCGAGGATGTAAGGAATGTGTACGAGTAGGAAGAGAGGAAAGTGATTGGTTCCCATTGAAGGTCGGTCTGCAAAAGGGGTATGTGATGTCCTCATGGTTGTTTGATTTGTTTATGGATGGGGTGGTTGGTGATGTGAATGCTAGAGGTTTGGAGAGAGGGGCCAGTATGCAGTCTGTCGGGTATGGCAGGGCCTGGGAAGTGAGTCAGTTGTTGTTCGCTGATGATACAGCTCTAGTGGTTGATTCGAGTAAGAAACATCAGAAGTTGGTGACTGAGTTGGGAAAAGTGTGTGAAAGGAGAAAGTTGAGAGTAAATATGAACAGAGCAAGGTTATTAGGTTCAGTAGGATTGAGGGATAAGTTGATTGGGATGTAAGTTTAAAAGGAGAAAAATTGGAGGAAATGAAGTGTTTTAGATATCTGGGGGTGGATTTAGCAGTGAATGGAACCATGAAAGCGGAAATGAGTCATAGGGTGGGGGAGGGGCGCGGGTTCTGGGAGCGATGAAGAATGCGTGGAAGGAGAAAACATTATCGCGGAGAGCAAAAATGGGTATATTTGAAGGAATAGTGGTTCTAACAATGTTATATGGTTGCGAGGCGTGGGCTATAGATAGGGTTGTACAAAGGATGATAGATGTATTGGAAATGAAATGTTTGAGAATAGTACGTTCACCAAATGGCGTTCTAGCTCCGTCTCTTCGATGTATATCAACTGACTCATATTTCTCTCTTGTGTCTCTCCTGATGATGTGATTATTACACGAAAGTGCACTTGGGAACTTATCATGTTTCATTTCCCCGTGGACTCAGGAACTTGTGGGTATGTGTGTGATTTCTCTTTGTGTGTTAGGTGGAGAAAGTTTTACACTTGTATCTCCGTATCTTAACCTTTTATGCATGTCCCATATTTCTGCTCTTATGTATGCGCACAGACACACACACACCAGCCTATGCAAGGTATCTATTTTATCGGTCAGTCTCAAGGGGAGGATGAACAGGTGGGTGGACTGTGGACCGGCTGCCATGACGAGGATTCGATCCTAGGAAGGTTTGGTCCTTTGCGTCACGATCAGTAACGCTAACTGCTACAACTCCGTACATATGTATGTACACATGTATGCACATATATATGTATCAGTTCTTTGATACATCTCCCCCAGTACAGTACTTGCATTACCAAAAATCCAATACAGAAGTTTTTACTTTCTAACTTTGATGAATTCTATAAAGTGGTCTCACTTATTTCCATGAGATTCAGATGCGTGATGATCTTCCACACAATACAGCCAGGCATATCTGAACCCCCCCTGGGTCGTCTCTACCGATACAGGTGGTGGCAGGAGAGTACGACCTGGATTACTTCGATGGTTGGGAGAGAGTGAAGAGAGTGTCCCACATCGTCCTGCATCCATCCTACGACTTCTTCAGCCATGACAGCGACGTGGCTCTGATCAGAATGCACGGCCTAGTCTTCTTCAACGAGAGGATCCACCCGCTCCCACTGCCAGACCTCGACATGACGCGTGGCTGCCACCGCAGCCTCCCTCACTTCAGCCACAGTCATCGCAAAGGTGAGAGGAATACATCTGATTATCTATTTAAACTTATATTGATTATCCTATGGAGCTAATATGAACGTCAAGCGATTCTTTAGGTCAGACAAGGATCAGTGGTTTCTTGACCTAGTTTTCTGTACGAGAAAATAACATTAACTTACGAATATCAACATAACTCGATGGTGTACACATAGTAAAGTTCAGTAAGAGAACAAGTGACTTTCTGCTCTATCCTACAACGGTAACTGAGTAAGGCATTTGAAAAGGGGGGGGGGGGGGGATTTGGGTAATCATCAATAAAAGAAAAATTTATACGAGTCACTACACCTATGAAAACTATTTCTTTATGAATGTCATTTTTTGTTCTCCCGTCGTTTACTTTGGTTCGGTCATGTGGCTGTTTATGTATTTTGCGTTAGAAGAAAGACTTCTTTTTTTATTCTCATCTGAAAATTCATGAAATTATTCCTTTTGACAGTTTTTGCAAACAATCTCTAGACTTAAAAAGAAGAAAATGAAAATAACTATCTTCTTTTATTTGATAACAATACAATTTAAATCTTTTTTTTTTATTATACTTTGTCGCTGTCTCCCGCGTTTGCGAGGTAGCGCAAGGAAACAGACGAAAGAAATGGCCCAACCCCCCCCATACACATGTATATACATACGTCCACACACGCAAATATACATACCTACACAGCTTTCCATGGTTTACCCCAGACGCTTCACATGCCTTGATTCAATCCACTGACAGCACGTCAACCCCGGTATACCACATCGCTCCAATTCACTCTATTCCTTGCCCTCCTTTCACCCTCCTGCATGTTCAGGCCCCGATCACACAAAATCTTTTTCACTCCATCTTTCCACCTCCAATTTGGTCTCCCTCTTCTCCTCGTTCCCTCCACCTCCGACACATATATCCTCTTGGTCAATCTTTCCTCACTCATTCTCTCCATGTGCCCAAACCACTTCAAAACACCCTCTTCTGCTCTCTCAACCACGCTCTTTTTATTTCCACACATCTCTCTTACCCTTACGTTACTCACTCGATCAAACCACCTCACACCACACATTGTCCTCAAACATCTCATTTCCAGCACATCCATCCTCCTGCGCACAACTCTATCCATAGCCCACGCCTCGCAGCCATACAACATTGTTGGAACCACTATTCCTTCAAACATACCCATTTTTGCTTTTCGAGATAATGTTCTCGACTTCCACACATTCTTCAAGGCCCCCAGAATTTTCGCCCCCTCCCCCACCCTATGATCCACTTCCGCTTCCATGGTTCCATCCGCTGCCAGATCCACTCCCAGATATCTAAAACACTTCACTTCCTCCAGTTTTTCTCCATTCAAACTCACCTCCCAATTGAATTGACCCTCAACCCTACTGTACCTAATAACCTTGCTCTTATTCACATTTACTCTTAACTTTCTTCTACCACACACTTTACCAAACTCAGTCACCAGCTTCTGCAGTTTCTCACATGAATCAGCCACCAGCGCTGTATCATCAGCGAACAACAACTGACTCACTTCCCAAGCTCTCTCATCCCCAACAGACTTCATACTTGCCCCTCTTTCCAAAACGCTTGCATTTACCTCCCTAACAACCCCATCCATAAACAAATTAAACAACCATGGAGACATCACACACCCCTGCCGCAAACCTACATTCACTGAGAACCAATCACTTTCCTCTCTTCCTACACGTACACATGCCTTACATCCTCGATAAAAACTTTTCACTGCTTCTAACAACTTTCCTCCCACACCATATATTCTTAATACCTTCCACAGAGCATCTCTATCAACTCTATCATATGCCTTCTCCAGATCCATAAATGCTACATACAAATCCATTTGCTTTTCTAAGTATTTCTCACATACATTCTTCAAAGCAAACACCTGATCCACACATCCTCTACCACTTCTGAAACCACACTGCTCTTCCCCAATCTGATGCTCTGTACATGCCTTCACCCTCTCAATCAATACCCTCCCATATAATTTACCAGGAATACTCAACAAACTTATACCTCTGTAATTTGAGCATTCACTCTTATCCCCTTTGCCTTTGTACAATGGCACTATGCACGCATTCCGCCAATCCTCAGGCACCTCACCATGAGTCATACATACATTAAATAACCTTACCAACCAGTCAACAATACAGTCACCCCCTTTTTTAATAAATTCCACTGCAATACCATCCAAACCTGCTGCCTTGCCGGCTTTCATCTTCCGCAAAGCTTTCACTACCTCTTCTCTGTAGATTTATGTGCTGAAAATGGACTGATGATTGGGAATACCTGGTTTAAAAAGCGAGATATACATAAGTATACTTATGTAAGTAGGAGAGATGGCCAGAGAGCGTTATTGGATTACGTGTTAATTGACAGGCGTGCGAAAGAGAGACTTTTGGATGTTAATGTGCTGAGAGGTGCAACTGGAGGGATGTCTGATCATTATCTTGTGGAGGCTAAGGTGAAGATTTGTATGGGTTTTCAGAAAAGAAGAGTGAATGTTGGGGTGAAGAGGGTGGTGAGAGTAAGTGAGCTTGGGAAGGAGACCTGTGTGAGGAAGTACCAGGAGAGACTGAGTACAGAATGGAAAAAGGTGAGAACAATGGAAGTAAGGGGAGTGGGGGAGGAATGGGATGTATTTAGGGAATCAGTGATGGATTGCGCAAAAGATGCTTGTGGCATGAGAAGAGTGGGAGGTGGGTTGATTAGAAAGGGTAGTGAGTGGTGGGATGAAGAAGTAAGAGTATTAGTGAAAGAGAAGAGAGAGGCATTTGGACGATGTTTGCAGGGAAAAAATGCAATGGAGTGGGAGATGTATAAAAGAAAGAGACAGGAGGTCAAGAGAAAGGTGCAAGAGGTGAAAAAAAGGGCAAATGAGAGTTGGGGTGAGAGAGTATCATTAAATTTTAGGGAGAATAAAAAGATGTTCTGGAAGGAGGTAAATAAAGTGCGTAAGACAAGGGAGCAAATGGGAACTTCAGTGAAGGGCGCAAATGGGGAGGTGATAACAAGTAGTGGTGATGTGAGAAGGAGATGGAGTGAGTATTTTGAAGGTTTGTTGAATGTGTTTGATGATAGAGTGGCAGATATAGGGTGTTTTGGTCGAGGTGGTGTGCAAAGTGAGAGGGTTAGGGATTATGATTTGGTAAACAGAGAAATTTAAATCTTACGGTAAACAAAAACTTTTAACGCACTCATGAATGTACTCGGCCACTTCAGGTGTACGGGATAAACAAACATCAGGTAACAGTGGACGACAGTAACCCTGCGTATAGAAAAATCCAAGGGCTAGAGTGGCTTTAGGGAGACAGATTTTAAAAGGACACGTAGATAAAGCCTACTACATTATCACAGTGGGTGGCAAGGGGCTATGAAGTGCAAGGAAGATGTAGACATAAAAGATAAAACATCCTCTTTTAGAAATTGAAATATAAGGATGGGAGTTTCCAGCCCTACGGCTTCCACCCCCTTTAGTCGCCTTTTGCGACACGCGAGGAATACGTAGATAGAATTCCTTCTCCCTTCCCTTCACACATTTCAATTTCTAAGAAGAAACAAGGAGTCAAGCGGGAAGTGCTCATCCTCCTCGAAGGCTCAGACTGGGGTTCTAAATGTGTGTGGATGTAACCAAGATGAGAAGGAAGGAGAGATAGGTATTGTGTTTGAGGAAAGACACCTGGATGTTCTGGCTCTCAGGGAAATGAAGCTCAAGGGTAAAGGGGAAGAATGGTTTGGAAACGTCTTGGGAGTAAAGTCAGGGGTTGGTGAGAGGACAAAAGCTAAGGAAGGAATAGCACTACTCAAGCAGAAGTTCTGGGCGTGTGTGATGGAGTGTAAGAAAGTAAATTTTATACTGATGTAGGTAAAAGTGAAAGTGGATAAAGAGAGCTGGGTGATTGTTGGAGCTTATGTACCTGGGAGCAGCTAAGTGAATGTGTCAACGGTTTTGGTGCACGAGACCAGGTATTAGTGGTGGGTAATGTGAAGGTAAGTAATGTTTTGTTGTTGTTGTTGAAGGCTCCAGTCACGGAGAGAAGAAAAGTCCACATCAATATAAATTAATTACGAATTTTCGAGAAAGTGAAAGACCTGTCTTTTGAAATGTGCCAGGTCATGGTTGAGGGTATAATAGGGGTGCATAGTGTGAATAGTGTTTTAATTGGGAATGGTGAAGAGCCTGTGGATTTGTGCTGAAAAAAGACTAGTAATTGGGAATATCTGGTTTAGAAAAAGAGATATACACAAGCATACGTATGTGAGTTGGAGAGGTGGTCAATGGGCATTATCAGAATACGTATTAATTGATTGGCGTGTAAAAAAGACTTTTGAATGTAAATGTGCTAAGAGATGCAGTTTGTGGGATGTCTGATTACTATCTTGTGGAGGCGAAATTGAAGATTTGTAGATGTTTTCGAAAAAGAGGGAACAAAGTTGGGAGGAGAAAGTGTTGAGAGTAAGTGAGCTTGGAAAGGAGACTTGTGTGAAGAAATACAAGGAGAGATTGAGTGTAGAATGGCAAAAAGTGAGACCAAATGAAGTTGGGAGTGGGTGAGGAATGGGATGTATTTAGGGAAGCAGTAATGGCATGTGCAAGAGATCCATGTGGCATGTGAACTGTGGGAGGTAGGCAGATTAAAAAGGATAGTGAGTGGTGGGATGAAGAAGTAAAATTGCGAGCGAAAGAGAAAAGAGTGGCGTTTGGTTGGTACTTACAAAGGAGTTCACATGATTGGGAGATGTATAAAAGAAAGCAGCAGAAGGTGAAGGCAAATGAGAGTTGAGGTGAGAGTTTCATTAAACTTTTGGAAAAATAAAAAGATGTTCTGGAAGAAGGTAAGTAATATGCGGAAGACAAGAGAACAATTGGGGACATCGGTGAAGGGGTCAAGGGGAGATAGAGGGGGGGTGGGGGGAGTGATAACAAGTATTGATGGAGTAAGTGTTTTGAAGGATTGTTAAATGTGTTTGATGATAGAGTGGCAGACGTAGGATGTTTGATTCGAAAAGGTATGCGAAATGATAGAGTCTGGGAGAGTGGTTTGGTGATAAGGTAAGGTGGTGAAAGCCTTGTGGAAGATGAAATCCGGCAAGGTGGCGGGATTGGATGCTATAACGGTTTAATGTATTAAGAAAAGAGATGACAGTGTTGTTGGTCGGTTGGTTGGATATTTATTGTATGTATGGGTAATGGTGAAGTGTCTGAGGATTGGCGGAATGCATATATAGTGCCACTGTACAAAAGCTAAGGGGATAAAGGTGAATGTTCACACTGCAGAGGCATATGTTTGTTGAGTATACCTGAAAGATTATAGGGGAGGATATTAATTGAGAGTGTGAAAGCTTATACAGGGCATCAGACTGGGAAAGAACAGTGTGGTTTCAGAAGTGGTAGAGGAAGTGTGGATCAGGTGTTTGCTCTGAAAAATGTATGAGAAACACAAAAATATATGGATTTGTATGTGGCATTTATGGATCTGGAGAAGGCATATGATAGGGTTGATAGAGATGCTTTGTTGGATGTTTTAAGAATATATGGTGAGGAAGGTAAGCTGCTAGAAGCAATGAGAAGTTTTTATCAAAGGTGTAAGACGTGTGTACGAGTAGGAAAAGTGGAGAGTGATTGGTTACCAGTGAAGGTAGGTCTGCGGAAAAGAGTGTGTGATATCGGCTGCGTTATTTACTTACGGTTCCACTTTTCAGCTCCCCATTGAACTGTCCCCAGCGACGACACCCACACTGCCTTACTGGACCCTATACTTATATGGAAAAGCTGCACACTGCTTTCCCTAATGCCAGCTCTGCCTCACCTCGCCACCATTCCACGTTACCTACCTAGTATCCTCGGGAACCTTCATTCTACCAACAATCCTCCTCCTCCGTACTGGCGCAGTTCATCCGCCCTTTCAGCTACTTTAAGAAGGACGCTTGAATATGTTTACGTGGAATTCCAAGCTCTTGACTCCCAAACGCCGTGGCAAGACTTAGTTCATCTCTGACCACCTGAGGGTGTTTTCACTACCATATTCCTATGCTTGCGCCGCACCCGAGTCCCAGCCATCCCTTTTTCCCCCCTCTGATGTTTTGTTCCCCCAGTACCCTTGCCAGCAGGGTCTGCTCTGCCAACTACTCCCCATTGTCGGTCCTTGACGTCTTCATGCTCGCCACCTGTTGCAGCGATGTGTTCTCCGCCACATCCAACATCTCCCAGGCCTACACTAAGGTCCTCATGTTCCAGTCACCCCTTCTACGGTGCCAGCTTCCTTAGAGTCCTCTCTACCCGAGTTATCTGCCAGGCATCCTCTTGCTGTTACAGACTTGAGGGTCACTGCATTTAGCCGCTCAACTCCCTCGCGATCAGACTCCTCTGGTGCTCTCCAGCAATACTCAACCCCTAATCTTGCCAACCGTAGTGTTAACGGCTTCATCCCAGAAGCCTACGTGATGTGTTCTGGGAGCGCCATTGGACGGCCTGCACGTTTCCTGGTGCCCGATGTTCTGGAAGGGCGAGAATTATAGCAACGCCACAAGTCGACAACAAACTAAGCAAGCAGACGCAGTACAAGGCCGCCCGTCATAGGCAGCCCATTTTTTTTTAAAAGTTCGCCAGAAAGTTCGATAAAGAAAGCTGCACGACATGCATTTCATCTTCCCCCCCCCCCCTTCAATCATGCGTAATGAACATACATAAGCAATTATTGGCCTGATGACGAATCGGCATTCAAGAACCACTACATCGGACAATAAACGTGCAATCATCCCTAGGGTCATTCGGACTTCACCACTTCGCTGTATCACCAGTTTGTGACATACCTTCCTGCCGGAGAGTAGTAAAACTTTGTGATTATTGATAACAAGGATCAAAATTCGTTGGCCTGTTTGTAAGCCCATCGTGCTAACTTGTTTCAATCAGTTTGCAGCTACAGTTGTTCAATTTCTGTTTGTGGCTGTACGCCCCAGACCAGTCCTCATCTGCGAGTTCAGTTTACAACATACATTATTTACAGTCACTGCCAGCTGCAGAAGAGCGGGCAATTGGCCAATAATATCCATGAGGGAAGTTTTATATATTTTTTCTAGATATTGGTTGACCTTCAGTCCTGGTTCACTCTCTTTGTAGCAAGTGATTTACTAAACATATTAGTAAATAAGGTCGCCACCTCATATCTAGCTTCTTTTGTTTTCGAATAAATCTCATCAACGAAGTCTCACTCACTTTCATAAGGTTTGATGTCGACTATATCTTGAATGCACCTGTTACTATGTTGCAAAATAATATCGAGCACTCGTAATCTAAGATATTTGCTATCTTATCACCATCTTCAATCAAGTTAGCATTTTGGTAAGTAGTGGACGAAATTGACTGGATGATGAGTCGTTTTTAACATTTAAAATGTTTAAAGGTTTCGCGGACAATTTTCAGGAATTCACCTTTCATGTGGACAATCATTTTGACCTGTACATTCTGCAGAAAGATTTACATATTCTATTATCTTAGTGACTGTATTCTTCTTTGAGTTTCTGTGTTGTTCTGTTTGACAAACAGGCAAGTTTCATTTCAGGGTTCAGCCATTTCAGTCTGGTTTTCGACAGTGACTTATGCATCGGCAAACATTTTCCCTCGGCTGCTCTGAATGCTTGACAGAAACTTTTCCAAGACATGTCCATTTTCGATCGTTTACACATACGATGTGACCCTAGCCTAAGTTATCTTGTCAACTGTTCACGCGATAAAACTAAAAGCAATCTACGTTTTTATGATAATTCATGAGAAGAAAAAATGTAAGGCGGTAGTATTTCTAGACTGTGTCTTTCTCCAGATATGTATCTCATCGCTGGCTGGGGTATGACGGCGGAGGTCAGTGAGATGTCCCACCTGGTGCTGCAGGCGTATGTGCCCATCATCTCCCGGGAGGAGTGCTGGAAGGCTTACCCAGACCTCTTCACAGACACCATGATCTGTGCTGGAAACATCACCCACGGTGGGCTTGACCCTTGTCAGGTACGTAGCTTAGCCTTCCCAAAAGCATCGAAAGGTGAGGTTGGTTCGAATGAGTTGTCGTGTACTTAGCTTTAACCCTGTGTGATGACAGACAAACATGGTTGAAGCGTTACACATTTAAGACTTTTGGTCGTATGCCCGCCCACGGGGTGTGATTCGGTGCAATATCCTTACATAGAGAGCGATATATCGTGGTGATTGTTTCATAAGTAATTATTTCCTTGTGTTGCATCATCTCTGATAAACAAGAGGCGTCGGGATACATGTAGGATGATGAACCTCAAAAGATGTCACTTACATGTAACGATTTCTGGCTCAAGGGGCCAAAAGATCGTACAATCTGATGACAGACCCCCTGGTGGATTTCCATCGATTGAGAGCCGAGTAATGTAAGTCGGTTCTGTAGTTTGAGTAATAGAATGTCTTTACCTCAGCAACCCAGAGTCGTGTCACATAGTAATCAATGGTTAATGTTTTTTTTTCTCGGATTATCGTATATTGTGACGTACGTAAGGACTATTTGCCATTTTCAAGTTCAGTGTTATTATGAAAGTGGTGTCTAACGCAACCTTGGTCAGTTCATATTTCACTCACATTTATCGTTAACAGTGTGCAGCCACACCCTAGAGAAACAGAGAGCAAAATAACACGTTTATGAAACAAAGTTGTTTACAACAGTTGTTCTGCATCCTTACTTATTTAACGAAATAGTAAATTTTCGTGTCAGCCATAAATTATGCTGATTCAGAACAAGACTGTCAAAAAAATTATCATGCATCAGGGGAATGCTTAGACTTACAACCATCACATTCTCTGGTTTGTTTGTCTTGAAAGAACTGTCAATAGTTATATAAATGAATTCTGATCTCAAGTATTTTGTGTTTTTGCAAACGGAAGCTAGCGTATGAAATTGTATTTATTCTTGTGCACAGCCTTATATACTATGGAAATATTATTGTAGGTTATCAACTTTTACAACATTGTGGAGCGGTTTTTTTTCCACGTCATTAGTGATATGTCTAAACTTAATATTAGACTAATTATCTGAAATTTATTCCGTAAAGATCTCTCTCTCTCTCTCTCTCTCTCTCTCTCTCTCTCTCTCTCTCTCTCTCTCTCTCTCTCTCTCTCTCTCTCTCTCTCTCGTCCTTTAAACGCCCCGTGATTTTGCCTCATCAAAATCACGGCAATGAGCAGTTCACCTTAAAATCACAAGATAGTGCCGGTGCAAAACGCTGTGTTAATTATTCTCGCATACGAATTTGCCGCTTTTTTTATTATTATTATTTGCAGACTGTAACTTGCACGGACCTTAGGCCGTAGCTGGTCCGCCTGTCAAACGCTTTTAAACATGCAGCTGGGCCTCTCCCTACTAGCGTAGTAAAGTTGCTGCCGGTATGACAATTTACTGTTGATACAGCCCGTACCATTCAAATTAACACTTAAGCAATCTCTTTTGGAATTTTGATATAAAAGTGTGTATCCACTGCGCGTTAGTACTATTGTGATCATCACAGAAACACCGCTTTTCATATGTTTATACAATTATTTCATGTGAAATTATTCAATGTTCTCTTGACAAGTGGCATTTGCGAATTTACCGAAAAGAAGATGCACATAGCTGACTTTAGGTTTGGGCTGCAATGATGCACTGAGTTTTGTCGCATGCGTAAGCCCAAGGCAGAATGATTTCACACCATGAAACGTAACTTCACGAGAATAAGATGAGAAAGAAATGCATGGCGAGAATTCCGGTGCAGAGAAAGTTTACATTCTGTAGAGGAGTAATGAGGAAGTAAATACGCCTATCTATTCCTTGTTGAAAACTGCATGACTCTTAGTCGCTTGAAGGCCAGAGAGAACTTTTTTGAAATTTTGAGCCACAAAGCATTTGAAAAGGAATTAGCTCTATATCACTCTAAATAATTAAGGGCACTGTGAACTACAACGGGAGAGAGACACTCTTCAAATGTGCGAGGTTAGCCTAGCTTAGCATTTGTACATATAAAACCCCACAAACTGTCATGGTTGGTGGAAGAAAAACTAAGGATATTTCAAAAATATGCAGTGCAGAAACAGGTTGTGGAATTGGGGAAGATTATAGTAACCGCTGCTTACAGGGTCTTTAGTGCGGATATGGAAATGGGAATTTTGTGGGTTTTGTGAATAATGTCTACACAGAAGATGAAGAATATGACATCCGGAAGTTCTCTATGACGGTTATAGTAAGAAAGAACAAGCTGAGAATATGCCGTATTTGAGGATGAGATGAAGACATTACAGCTTGTAGCTTGGTATCATGCAAGGTGCCAGATAATATTAGCTGCAGTAGATAAGCTGTCCAAGTTTCGAAGGGGCATGACTAAAATACGGTGGAGGATGCATGTAATATGGTTACTTGGGTATATATGATGTGGAGAAAGGAAGACGGATCAGGATGGCAGTCTACTCATTCCATTAGAACCATCGTAGGCAATGTGGGAGAGTATCTAGATGATTCTTGGTCTCAGGTAAGAAAGTCTCAAAGCGGATGTGGTTGAAATGGAACACGAGTCTCAGCATTCAGAGTCAGCTGATGTGCAGAATGAAGTCATAGAGAGGCAATGTGCCCTGAGACAGGTCAATCAAGGTGGTGTGAGAAGCATTAGCTGGAGGTATTTAAGATAATACTATTCGTTACGGATAATTATGTGGCGATGAAAATGCAGATTTTACAGAAGATAAAAGCTAAGGAGGCCATAACACGACTATAACTAACGGGAAGCCCACTCAACTGAGGGAGATTGTGAAGAGGGAAGACAAAACAGTCAAGTCGGTGATGATACTTGGTGGGAAAGAACGAATAAACAAAAAGGAACGAGAAGCCCAAGACGAGAGGTGCGTCAGATGGGCGAGGTATATGGTCTGGCAGACATACCTCCTGGAGTCCTAGGGAAGGAAGGAGGAGAGGTGCCTTGAGCCCTCAACATCTCCAAAGCATTTTAAAGGATGTGGCAAAAATCTTTGCTGTCTTAATTCCTTTCCTTTGGTTTTTCTACTTCACTCTGTTTTGTGAGGCATATCTTCCATAGGGATAGGTCCTATTCTCTCTCTCTCTCTCTCTCTCTCTCTCTCTCTCTCTCTCTCTCTCTCTCTCTCTCTCTCTCTCTCTCTCTCTCTCTCTCTCTCTCTCTCACACACACACACACAGTAAAATCTCTCGCACTTAGCTTCTTACCTTGTACAGGAGAGTGCATTGGCTCAGCAGGAACCATAGTAAGGGATTAGCATTGTGATCCACCATTCTAATAGGCTCGAGTTCGAGGGCCGAGCAGGGCAGCAGGTTCTCAGCTGACCCAGTTGCTCATCCTTCCCTCTGGGAGTACTGGTCGATGAGTGGGAACCTGGTATGGTAAGCTGGGTGGATATATGTATGGATGTGTACACGTAGGGTTGAGGGTCAAGTCAATTGGGAGGTGAGTTTGAATGGAGAAAAAACTGGAGGAAGTGAAGTGTTTTAGATATCTGGGAGTGGATCTGGCAGCGGATGGAACCATGGAAGCGGAAGTGGATCATAGGGTGGGGTAGGGGGCGAAAATTCTGGGGGCCTTGAAGAATGTGTGGAAGTCGAGAACATTATCTCGGAAAGCAAAAATGGGTATGTTTGAGGGAATAGTGGCTCCAGCAATGTTGTATGGTTGCGAGGCGTGGGCTATGGATAGAGTTGTGCGCAGGAGGATGGATGTGCTAGAAATGAGATATTTGAGGACAAATGTGTGGTGTGAGGTGGTTTGATCGAGTGAGTAACGTAAGGGTAAGAGAGATGTGTGGAAATAAAAAGAGCGTGGTTGAGAGAGCAGAAGAGGGTGTTTTGAAGTGGTTTGGGCACATGGAGAGAATGAGTGAGGAAAGATTGACCAAGAGGATGTATGTGTCGGAGGTGGAGGGAACGAGGAGAAGAGGAGACCAAATTGGAGGTGGAAAGATGGAGTGAAAAAGATTTTGTGTGATCGGGGCCTGAACATGCAGGAGGGTGAAAGGAGGGCAAGGAATGGAGTGAATTGGAGCGATGTGGTATACCGGGGTTGACGTGCTGTCAGTGGATTAAATCAAGGCATGTGAAGCGACTGGGGTAAACCATGGAAAGCTGTGTAGGTATGTATATATATATATATATATATATATATATATATATATATATATATATATATATATATATATATATATATATATATATACATATATATATAAATATATATATATATATATATATATATATATATATATATATATATATATATATATATATATATATATATATATATATATATATTCCCTGGGGATAGGGGAGAAAGAATACTTCCCACGTATTCCCTGCGTGTCGTAGAAGGCGACTAAAAGGGAAGGGAGCGGGGGGCTGGAAATCCTCCCTCTCGTTTTTTTTTTTTTTTTTAATTTTCCAAAAGAAGAACAGAGAAGAGGTCCAGGTGAGGATATTCCCTCAAAGGCCCAGTCCTCTGTTCTTAACGCTACCTCGCTATCGCGGGAAATAGCGAATAGTATGAAAAAAAAAAAAAAAAAAAATATATATATATATATATATATATATATATATATATATTATATATATATATATTATTTTTTTCTTTATTATACTTTGTCGCTGTCTCCCGCGTTTGCGAGGTAGCGCAAGGAAACAGACGAAAGAAATGGCCCAAACCCCCCCCCCATACACATGTATATACATACGTCCACACACGCAAATATACATACCTACACAGCTTTCCATGGTTTACCCCAGACGCTTCACATGCCTTGATTCAATCCACTGACAGCACGTCAACCCCGGTATACCACATCGCTCCAATTCACTCTATTCCTTGCCCTCCTTTCACCCTCCTGCATGTTCAGGCCCCGATCACACAAAATCTTTTTCACTCCATCTTTCCACCTCCAATTTGGTCTCCCTCTTCTCCTCGTTCCCTCCACCTCCGACACATATATCCTCTTGGTCAATCTTTCCTCACTCATTCTCTCCATGTGCCCAAACCACTTCAAAACACCCTCTTCTGCTCTCTCAACCACGCTCTTTTTATTTCCACACATCTCTCTTACCCTTACGTTACTCACTCGATCAAACCACCTCACACCACACATTGTCCTCAAACATCTCATTTCCAGCACATCCATCCTCCTGCGCACAACTCTATCCATAGCCCACGCCTCGCAACCATACAACATTGTTGGAACCACTATTCCTTCAAACATACCCATTTTTGCTTTCCGAGATAATGTTCTCGACTTCCACACATTCTTCAAGGCCCCCAGAATTTTCGCCCCCCTCCCCCACCCTATGATCCACTTCCGCTTCCATGGTTCCATATTTATTTATTTATTTATTTTGCTTTGTCACTGTCTCCCGCATTAGCGAGGTAGTGCAAGGAAACAGACGAAAGAATGGCCCAACCCGCCCACATACACATGTATATACATACACGTCCACACAAACAAATATACATACCTATACATCTCAATGTATACATATATATCCACACACAGACATGTACATATATATACATGTACATAATTCACACTGTCTGCCTTTATTCATTCCATCGCCATCCCGCCACACATGAAATAACAACCCCTTCCCCTCATGTGCACGAGGTAGCGTTAGGAAAAGACAACAAAGGCCACATTCGTTCACACTCAGTCTCTAGCTGTCATGTATAATGCACTGAAACCACAGCTCCCTTTCCACATCCAGGCCCCACACAACTTTCAATGGTTTTACCCCAGACGCTTCACATGCCCTGGTTCAATCCAATGACAGCACGTCGACCCCGGGATACCCATAGTTCCAATTCACTCTATTCCTTGCACACCTTTCACCCTCCTGCATGTTCAGGCCCCGATCACTCAAAATCTTTTTCACTCCATCTTTCCACCTCCAATTTGGTTATCCCTGGGATAGGGGGGAGAAAGAATACTTCCCACGTATTCCCTGCGTGTCGTAGAAGGCGACTAAAAGGGGAAGGAGCGGGGGGCCGGAAATCCTCCCCTCTCGTTTTTTTTTTTTTTTTTTTAGTATTCCAAAAGAAGGAACAGAGAAGGGGCCAGGTGAGGATATTCCCTCAAAGGCCCAGTCCTCTGTTCTTAACGCTACCTCGCTAACGCAGGAAATGGCGAATAGTTTGAAAAAAAAAAAAAAAATATATATATATATATATATATATATATATATATATATATATATATATATATATATATATATATATATATATATATATTTTGTTAGGGAGGTAAATGCAAGAGTTTTGGAAAGAGGGCAAGTATGAAGTCTGTTGGGGATGAGAGAGCTTGGGAAGTGAGTCAGTTGTTGTTCGCTGATGATACAGCGCTGGTGGCTCATTCATGTGAGAAACTGCAGAAGCTGGTGACTGAGTTTGGTAAAGTGTGTGGAAGAAGAAAGTTAAGAGTAAATGTGAATAAGAGCAAGGTTATTAGTACAGTAGGGTTGAGGGTCAAGTCAATTGGGAGGTGAGTTTGAAATGGAGAAAAAACTGGAGGAAGTGAAGTGTTTTAGATATCTGGGAGTGGATCTGGCAGCGGATGGAACCATGGAAGCGGAAGTGGATCATAGGGTGGGGTAGGGGGCGAAAATTCTGGGGGCCTTGAAGAATGTGTGGAAGTCGAGAACATTATCTCGGAAAGCAAAAATGGGTATGTTTGAGGGAATAGTGGCTCCAGCAATGTTGTATGGTTGCGAGGCGTGGGCTATGGATAGAGTTGTGCGCAGGAGGATGGATGTGCTAGAAATGAGATATTTGAGGACAAATGTGTGGTGTGAGGTGGTTTGATCGAGTGAGTAACGTAAGGGTAAGAGAGATGTGTGGAAATAAAAAGAGCGTGGTTGAGAGAGCAGAAGAGGGTGTTTTGAAGTGGTTTGGGCACATGGAGAGAATGAGTGAGGAAAGATTGACCAAGAGGATGTATGTGTCGGAGGTGGAGGGAACGAGGAGAAGAGGGAGACCAAATTGGAGGTGGAAAGATGGAGTGAAAAAGATTTTGTGTGATCGGGGCCTGAACATGCAGGAGGGTGAAAGGAGGGCAAGGAATGGAGTGAATTGGAGCGATGTGGTATACCGGGGTTGACGTGCTGTCAGTGGATTAAATCAAGGCATGTGAAGCGACTGGGGTAAACCATGGAAAGCTGTGTAGGTATGTATATATATATATATATATATATATATATATATATATATATATATATATATATATATATATATATATATATATATATATACATATATATATAAATATATATATATATATATATATATATATATATATATATATATATATATATATATATATATATATATATATATATATATATATATTCCCTGGGGATAGGGGAGAAAGAATACTTCCCACGTATTCCCTGCGTGTCGTAGAAGGCGACTAAAAGGGAAGGGAGCGGGGGGCTGGAAATCCTCCCCTCTCGTTTTTTTTTTTTTTTTAATTTTCCAAAAGAAGGAACAGAGAAGAGGTCCAGGTGAGGATATTCCCTCAAAGGCCCAGTCCTCTGTTCTTAACGCTACCTCGCTATCGCGGGAAATAGCGAATAGTATGAAAAAAAAAAAAAAAAAAATATATATATATATATATATATATATATATATATATATATATATATATATTATTTTTTTCTTTATTATACTTTGTCGCTGTCTCCCGCGTTTGCGAGGTAGCGCAAGGAAACAGACGAAAGAAATGGCCCAAACCCCCCCCCCATACACATGTATATACATACGTCCACACACGCAAATATACATACCTACACAGCTTTCCATGGTTTACCCCAGACGCTTCACATGCCTTGATTCAATCCACTGACAGCACGTCAACCCCGGTATACCACATCGCTCCAATTCACTCTATTCCTTGCCCTCCTTTCACCCTCCTGCATGTTCAGGCCCCGATCACACAAAATCTTTTTCACTCCATCTTTCCACCTCCAATTTGGTCTCCCTCTTCTCCTCGTTCCCTCCACCTCCGACACATATATCCTCTTGGTCAATCTTTCCTCACTCATTCTCTCCATGTGCCCAAACCACTTCAAAACACCCTCTTCTGCTCTCTCAACCACGCTCTTTTTATTTCCACACATCTCTCTTACCCTTACGTTACTCACTCGATCAAACCACCTCACACCACACATTGTCCTCAAACATCTCATTTCCAGCACATCCATCCTCCTGCGCACAACTCTATCCATAGCCCACGCCTCGCAACCATACAACATTGTTGGAACCACTATTCCTTCAAACATACCCATTTTTGCTTTCCGAGATAATGTTCTCGACTTCCACACATTCTTCAAGGCCCCCAGAATTTTCGCCCCCCTCCCCCACCCTATGATCCACTTCCGCTTCCATGGTTCCATATTTATTTATTTATTTATTTTGCTTTGTCACTGTCTCCCGCATTAGCGAGGTAGTGCAAGGAAACAGACGAAAGAATGGCCCAACCCGCCCACATACACATGTATATACATACACGTCCACACAAACAAATATACATACCTATACATCTCAATGTATACATATATATCCACACACAGACATGTACATATATATACATGTACATAATTCACACTGTCTGCCTTTATTCATTCCCATCGCCATCCCGCCACACATGAAATAACAACCCCCTTCCCCTCATGTGCACGAGGTAGCGTTAGGAAAAGACAACAAAGGCCACATTCGTTCACACTCAGTCTCTAGCTGTCATGTATAATGCACTGAAACCACAGCTCCCTTTCCACATCCAGGCCCCACACAACTTTCAATGGTTTACCCCAGACGCTTCACATGCCCTGGTTCAATCCAATGACAGCACGTCGACCCCGGTATACCCCATAGTTCCAATTCACTCTATTCCTTGCACACCTTTCACCCTCCTGCATGTTCAGGCCCCGATCACTCAAAATCTTTTTCACTCCATCTTTCCACCTCCAATTTGGTTATCCCTGGGGATAGGGGGGAGAAAGAATACTTCCCACGTATTCCCTGCGTGTCGTAGAAGGCGACTAAAAGGGGAAGGAGCGGGGGGCCGGAAATCCTCCCCTCTCGTTTTTTTTTTTTTTTTTTTAGTATTCCAAAAGAAGGAACAGAGAAGGGGCCAGGTGAGGATATTCCCTCAAAGGCCCAGTCCTCTGTTCTTAACGCTACCTCGCTAACGCAGGAAATGGCGAATAGTTTGAAAAAAAAAAAAAAAATATATATATATATATATATATATATATATATATATATATATATATATATATATATATATATATATATATATATATTCTGTTAGGGAGGTAAATGCAAGAGTTTTGGAAAGAGGGGCAAGTATGAAGTCTGTTGGGGATGAGAGAGCTTGGGAAGTGAGTCAGTTGTTGTTCGCTGATGATACAGCGCTGGTGGCTGATTCATGTGAGAAACTGCAGAAGCTGGTGACTGAGTTTGGTAAAGTGTGTGGAAGAAGAAAGTTAAGAGTAAATGTGAATAAGAGCAAGGTTATTAGGTACAGTAGGGTTGAGGGTCAAGTCAATTGGGAGGTGAGTTTGAATGGAGAAAAACTGGAGGAAGTGAAGTGTTTTAGATATCTGGGAGTGGATCTGGCAGCGGATGGAACCATGGAAGCGGAAGTGAATCATAGGGTGGGGGAGGGGGCGAAAATTCTGGGGGCCTTGAAGAATGTGTGGAAGTCGAGAACATTGTCTCGGAAAGCAAAAATGGGTATGTTTGAAGGAATAGTGGTTCCAACAATGTTGTATGGTTGCGAGGCGTGGGCTATGGATAGAGTTGTGCGCAGGAGGATGGATGTGCTGGAAATGAGATGTTTGAGGACAATGTGTGGTGTGAGGTGGTTTGATCGAGTGAGTAACGTAAGGGTAAGAGAGATGTGTGGAAATAAAAAGAGCGTGGTTGAGAGAGCAGAAAAGGGTGTTTTGAAGTGGTTTGGGCACATGGAGAGAATGAGTGAGGAAAGATTGACCAAGAGGATATATGTGTCGGAGGTGGAGGAAACGAGGAGAAGAGGGAGACCAAATTGGAGGTGGAAAGATGGAGTGAAAAAGATTTTGTGTGATCGGGGCCTGAACATGCAGGAGGGTGAAAGGAGGGCAAGGAATAGAGTGAATTGGAGCGATGTGGTATACCGGGGTTGAAGTGCTGTCAGTAGATTGAATCAAGGCATGTGAAGCGTCTGGGGTGAACCATGGAAAGCTGTGTAGGTATGTATATTTGCGTGTGTGGACGTATGTATATACATGTGTATGGGGGGGGTTGGGCCATTCTTTCGTCTGTTTCCTTGCGCTACCTCGCAAATGCGGGAGACAGCGACAAAGTATAATAAATAAATATAATATATATATATATATATATATATATATATATATATATATATATATATATATATATATATATATATAGGGTAGAAAGAATACTTCCCACGTATTCCCTGCGTTGTCGTAAAAGGGGAGGGAGCGGGTGGCTGGAAATCCTCCCCTCTCGTTTTTTTTTTTTTTAATTTTCCAAAAGAAGGAACAGAGAAGGGGGCCAGGTGATGATATTCCCTCAAAGGCCCAGTCCTCTGTTCTTAACGGTACCTTGCTAACGCGGGAAATGGCGAATAGTACGATATATATATATATATATATATATATATATATATATATATATATATATATATATATATATATATATATACATATTGCTTTTGCTTTGTCGCTGTCTCCCGCGTTAGCGAGGTAGCGCAAGGAAACAGACGAAAGAATGGCCCAACCCACCCACATACACATGTATATACATACACGTCCACACACGCAAATATACATACGTATACATCTCAACGTATACATATATATATACACACACAGACATACACATATATACACATATACATAATTCATACTGTCTGCCTTTATTCATTCCATCGCCACCCCGCCTAGCTCAACAAAACGACGCTGAGTCTGAATACAAAAGTGTATTCCAAACTGATGCAGATCGTACGCTTCCACAGGGCGACTGGGGTGGAGCGCTGGTGACCCACGATGGATTCATCAAGGGCGTGTCCTCCTGGAGCATAGGATGTGGGCGTCCAGGTTTCCCCGGGGTCTACATCGATGTCACCAAAGTGATGGACTGGATCTGTGAAATCAGCGGCGCCCCCTTCCGCTGACTTTTTGTGAGCCAGAACATTTGAAGAGCAGCCCCGATCCGCACCCTCCTGGTCTCACTCACACAGGACCCAGCAGCATACGCTACCTGAAGCGGTTGCTGAGGGGGTGAGGGACAGGTGTTTGTGTCCAGCAGCTCCCAAGATAAAGATGACGATGAAGACTCCAATACACAGAAGACCTGTAAATACACATAGTGTGGAATTGAGTGCAATTGACACTACACGATATGCTATGGCCATTTTGTGGAACTTGAGCAAAAGTCTCATCAGGACAGCGTTATCTTCCTATCTATGAACTCTGGTGATGTTATATAATGTGGGGAGTCTTGTGCAGTGCTTAACTGGATATAGGAAGAGTGATGCAAATTCTGTGTTCGTAGCGGAATATGCATTTACCTAAGAGAAGATAACAATGAATTATTCCTCTCTGATCCCTATATACATTGATTCTGTGTGATATGTCCATTTTTGCGTTAAAGTTGGATCCATGTACAATACTAATACAGGTTGTGGTGAGAGGATTGGAACGAATTATAGTTGCAGTCAAGGAGATGGTTGGAATAACTGTAGACACAGGAAACACAGCTAAACGTCAACTTCAGTGTGTTATCTTCCCTCCTTTTTCCAAAATTATCTGATTCCATATTCCCTTTACGTGATACCATATTTTCCGTCTATATATTCTCCTCGTACATAATACAAACTCGAATACCGACAGTAGAAAAAAAGAAATGTCAAATTCAGTCCAGAAATCAACTCCAATGAAAATAAGTTTAATATTCACAAATGCCCTGAGCATCGTTACGAAACGACAGCGGCAATGGAACACTAGAATGCTATTGTGCAGCAGTGTGGTGTAAGTGATAGCTTAAGAAAAAAAAAAAAAGCTGCTGAGTAGAATTACATTTTCTACTTTTTTTTTTTTTTTTTACCGGACAACCCAGTCGTGGGCCAATCAGTCCCCCTGTTGTCTGTCTTTCTCATGTAAACTTGTTATTGAGGTCAAACATTTAGGAAACAAAGCACTAAAGATTATTTGTTGAGTATTTAGGTTTCAAGTCTATAGACAGCCAGGATCATTAAGATCGTCAAGTGATAACACCCAAACGAACAATCTTGAACATCTTCAAGTGTTGAAAGTAATTTTACTACAATTCGTGCCCTCCTTGCATATATGGCTCTCGGACACAATAAAGAAAAATTTCTGAAGACTCGTTCTAGACTACTATGTAATTACGGTACTAATACGTCCTCTGTGCTGTCTGAGATGTTCTGTAATTACCTGCTTCTCCTGTAGGGGGAGTGAGTTTAGCACTTTAGGGGCTCCATCTCTTGAACATTACTGTCATACACCTTAAATCTTTGTTTGCTGTCCACCGTAACCATGTTCTCAGTCATCAAATTCCATTATCCACTACTCATAAACTACAGAATTATTCCTCCACGTCTTTCTTGATCTATATATATATATATATATATATATATATATATATATATATATATATATATATATATATATATATATATATGTATTCCTTTTTTACTTAATTTTGATGTTGTCTTGATGTGTTTCTTCCTTAATTTCATGTTCTCTTGATATGTTTCTTGCTAAATTTCATGTTCTTATTATGTTTCCTGCTTAATTTCGTCTTAATGTTTCTTATTTAATTTCTGTCTTAAGTTTTTTGCTAAATTTCATGTTGTCTTAATATGGCTCTTAATTTCATGTTGTCTTAACTTGTATCTTGCTTAATTTCATGCTGTCTTAATATGTTTCTTGCTTAATTCATGTTGTTCTTGATATGTTTCTTGCTTAATTTCAAGGCAAATTTTTCACGTGGTAATGCTCAAATGGTAAACTTAAAAAAATCATGTTCTGTTACAAATGTTCTTCTATAACTTGGAAAATAGGCCATGAAGACGTGATATGGTGGACACATCATACATCTAGTAATAAACTGTTCAGATACCAGTGCGAAGATATAATAACAGACAATAATATCTCACTCACAACCAAACTTTTACTTTACTTAAAGTCTCTGGTTCTTTGAAAAAATGAATTTGGAGTTACTGCAATATGTTCTTTGAGGTTGTCAATTAAAAGAATATATAATATCCAAACGTTCTCTTTGTACCGAAATGAAATTATGGAACATTTCTGAGTTCATGTGTCGGCCTAAGGCAAAAGTAGTTACCCCAGTTTTAACATCTGCATGGTTTAGAATTCTTACTGCTCGTTTTCATCCATTTTTACGGTCACTTTCTTAAGAAGTATAATAATGACGACTATCTACCGATATTTCTCTATTCTAAGGCCAAGAACTTATTTGAGGAAAAGGATATCTATGAAAACTCAAATATTTCCCGTTGGGATATTTAGGCAATTCAATGACATTACTTCAGAGAAACCATATATTTAGTGAAGGTGGCGAATGTGAACTTTGAATTGTTTCTTAGACCTGACTCTTTTTTTTTTTTTCAAGATTCTTCAGCTGATGATTATATATTGACTGTGATGTACTTAATGACACACACCAACTACTGAGCACTACTTCAGTGGATGCTTAACATGTGTAGGCGATTTCTGGTTTATGGATCAAACAACAATCGAGAGCCTTAAATCCACCACCATGTAAGTATACAGGATATTCCTAAGGATTCCATATGAAGGAAAGCCTTACTGAATTCCTTATGAAGGAAAGCCTTACTGAATTCCATATGAAGGAAAGCCTTACTGAATTCCATATGAAGGAAAGCCTTACTGAATTCCGTATGAAGGAAAGCCTTACTGAATTCCATATGAAGGAAAGCCTTACTGAATTCCATATGAAGGAAAGCCTTACTGAATTCCATATGAAGGAAAGCCTTACTGAATTCCATATGAAGGAAAGCTTTACTGAATTCCATTGGAAGGAAAGCCTTACTGAATTCCATATGAGGAAAGCCTTACTGAATTCCATATGAAGGAAAGCCTTACTGAATTCCATATGAAGGAAAGCCTTACTGAATTCCATATGAAGGAAAGCCTTACTGAATTCCATATGAAGGAAAGCCTTACTGAATTCCATATGAAGGAAAGCCTTACTGAATTTCATTTAAAGGAAAGCCTTACTGAATTCCATATGAAGGAAAGCTTTACTGAATTCCATATGAAGGAAAGCCTTACTGAATTCCATATGAAGGAAAGCCTAACTGAATTCCATATGAAGGAAAGCTTTACTGAATTCCATTGGAAGGAAAGCCTTACTGAATTCCATATGAGGAAAGCCTTACTGAATTCCATATGAAGGAAAGCCTTACTGAATTCCATATGAAGGAAAGCTTTACTGAATTCCATTGGAAGGAAAGCCTTACTGAATTCCATATGAGGAAAGCCTTACTGAATTCCATATGAAGGAAAGCCTAACTGAATTCCATATGAGGAAAGCCTTACTGAATTCCATATGAAGGAAAGCCTTACTGAATTCCATTGGAAGGAAAGCCTTACTGAATTCCATATGAGGAAAGCCTTACTGAATTCCATATGAAGGAAAGCCTTACTGAATTCCATTGGAAGGAAAGCCTTACTGAATTCCATATGAGGAAAGCTTTACTGAATTCCATATGAAGGAAAGCCTTACTGAATTCCATATGAAGGAAAGCCTAACTGAATTCCATATGAGGAAAGCCTTACTGAATTCCATATGAAGGAAAGCCTTACTGAATTCCATTGGAAGGAAAGCCTTACTGAATTCCATATGAGGAAAGCTTTACTGAATTCCATATGAAGGAAAGCCTTACTGAATTCCATTGGAAGGAAAGCCTTACTGAATTCCATATGAAGGAAAGCCTTACTGAATTCCATATGAAGGAAAGCTTTACTGAATTCCATTGGAAGGAAAGCCTTACTGAATTCCATATGAGGAAAGCTTTACTGAATTCCATTGGAAGGAAAGCCTTACTGAATTCCATATGAGGAAAGCCTTACTGAATCCATATGAAGGAAAGCCTTACTGAATTCCATATGAGGAAAGCCTTACTGAATTCCATATGAAGGAAAGCCTTACTGAATTCCATTGGAAGGAAAGCCTTACTGAATTCCATATGAGGAAAGCTTTACTGAATTCCATATGAAGGAAAGCCTTACTGAATTCCATATGAGGAAAGCCTTACTGAATTCCATATGAAGGAAAGCCTTACTGAATTCCATATGAAGGAAAGCTTTACTGAATTCCATTGGAAGGAAAGCCTTACTGAATTCCATATGAGGGAAAGCTTTACTGAATTCCATATGAAGGAAAGCCTTACTGAATTCCATATGAAGGAAAGCCTTACTGAATTCCATATGAAGGAAAGCTTTACTGAATTCCATATGAAGGAAAGCCTTACTGAATTCCATATGAAGGAAAGCTTTACTGAATTCCAATGGAAGGAAAGCCTTACTGAATTCCATATGAGGAAAGCCTTACTGAATTCCATATGAAGGAAAGCCTAACTGAATTCCATATGAAGGAAAGCCTTACTGAATTCCATATGAAGGAAAGCCTTACTGAATTCCATATGAAGGAAAGCCTTACTGAATTCCATATGAAGGAAAGCTTTACTGAATTCCATATGAAGGAAAGCTTTACTGAATTCCATATGAAGGAAAGCCTTACTGAATTCCATATGAAGGAAAGCCTTACTGAATTCCATATGAAGGAAAGCTTTACTGAATTCCATTTGAAGGAAAGCCTTACTGAATTCCATATGAAGGAAAGCCTTACTGAATTCCATATGAAGGAAAGCCTTACTGAATTCCATATGAAGGAAAGCCTTACTGAATTCCATATGAGGAAAGCCTTACTGAATTCCATATGAAGGAAAGCCTAACTGACGAACAGTCTTTACATATATCTATCAAGATAACTATCGCGGGAAACCTTGACCCGATAACAGATACTAAGAGAAAAAATAACTATTGTTATAATATAATCAAAATTATTTCCTAAGCTTAAGAAGAATAATGACGTTAATGGTAGATATGATATCCGTTGATAGTGCTAATGGTAACATAATGTGATAACAGTATTCATACATGAACGACTAAAAGGTGGATACTCCTATCATTTGGCAGATACCGTCTACCAATGGTGGAATTTATATAGGATTAATTTGCAGGAGTCGTTGTCAGATATCCTTACGGGATGGCGTGTTTCTATTTAATAGCTATAGATTTAGACCACATTATAAAGAAGTGTACCTTCCTTATCCCAACTCTTCGTTATGTTAAATTATTACTTTTGTTAAACTATAAATGTAAATTGATATCACTTACCAGTATTTTCATGTCTTTAGACTTATCTTTTCCAGATTTTTTTTTAGATTCTTTTTTTTTATATATACTTTTAGTATGATAGATACTATACAGGGCTACACAGAATTTGGTGCCTGAGATATTAGGCCGTTGTTGAAGATAAATTTTGGTTGCTGATCATAAATGTGCCATTAGTGTTTCTCTATCAGCTCTGGTTATCGAGATACAATGTACCTGTAATTGTTATGCATACAATGGATTGGACATAAGGATTGATGACTACAAATCATTGATTGTTGCCTCGATAAAAAAAAAAGGCTTACACAAGTAAAATTTGTTTATTTATCATCAAATTACAGCCATAGAATAAGATAATTGTGAAACAAGCATGAGATATGTAAATAATGATACAATGTTCATTTACTCAGACATCTCACGAAAGCAGTAATCAGCCATCATATGAGTATCCCAGCGTCCCCGGTATCTTTCTTCCACGGTCCTTAAAAAATCTTGGTGGAATCGTCGACCCTGTTCTTCACTTAGGTTACCAAGTTTGTATTGGAAACGATCCAAGTGGCTGTGGAGGTAATGCACTTGATGCTCATTTTACAGCCAAGTTGACGGAAGGAAGAGAGCAGGTTCTCCACTAGTTGAGAGTAGTTATCTGCTTAATGGTTGCCAAAAAAAAAAAAGATCCTTACAACCAGAGTGAACGAAGACCATTCATCTGCCTCAGCATTGTTCATTGAATATTTGAAATGTGGGTCTTTTATGACATGAGTTTCCCTGATTTGTGGCCCGTCGAAAATACCTGCATTCAGCTTCTCAACGCCCAGCGCTGGATATTTTCTGCATGTCTAGTCAAAGCAGTCCCCTTCTTTGTTCAAAGCCCTCACAAATGGCAGTAGAATGATCTTATCTTTGTCAACCAAGGGCTCGGCGATTACATTCTTTTCTCCAACCACCATGTTTTTATCTCAGAGGTCATCGTTTTCTCAGCCAGTGCTCGTCCTTAGTTCTACTATCCCAGAGAAAGATAAAGCAGGGATACTTGGTGTATCCACTCTGCTGACCCAGGAGAAAAGTCACTATATTAAGATCCACAAAGATTAGCCATTGGTGATTGTGGTATGATATCTTCTGTAAGACCAGGGCGATTGTTTCCTGCTGTTTATCCTTCTCAGTTGAGTGACCTATTGGAATTGACCCATATTTGTTGCCATTGTGTAGCAAACACATTCCAAGCTCAGCTTAGAACAATTTATGCTCATGAGAGGTACATTTACAGATAAGTGCACTTTCTCAAAAACTATATCTGCTAGGAGGAAATGAAGGACATATTCTTATTCAGCGGCGTGAATATACCTAGAATCATATTTGAAAACAGTTTGGGAAGTTTAAGGTGGATTATGATACTTTCTTAGTCGAACAGGGTTCTGAACTCATTCTCAACTGACCTAACCTTGCTTCTTTTCCAGTTTTTTTTTCTCGGACATCTCATCAAAAATAATCAAATTCCTTTGCTAAGAATAAGTCATTTAACCCTAAGCCTAAGCGAGGACGATAGAAACTGGAGGAAGTAAAGTGTTTTAGATATCTGGGAGTGGATCTGGCAGCGGATGGAACCATGGAAGCGGAAGTGGATCATAGGATGGGGGAGGGGGCGAAAATTCTGGGAGCCTTGAAGAATGTGTGGAAGTCGAGAACAGTATCTCGGAAAGCAAAAATGGGTATGTTTGAAGGAATAGTGGTTCCAACAATGTTGTATGGTTGCGAGGCGTGGGCTATGGATAGAGTGGTGCGCAGGAGGATGGATGTGCTGGAAATGAGATGTTTGAGGACAATGTGTGGTGTGAGGTGGTTTGATCGAGTGAGTAACGTAAGGGTAAGAAAGATGTGTGGAAATAAAAAGAGCGTGGTTGAGAGAGCAGAAGAGGGTGTTTTGAAATGGTTTGGGCACATGGAGAGAATGAGTGAGGAAAGATTGACCAAGAGGATATATGTGTCGGAGGTGGAGGGAACGAGGAGAAGAGGGAGACCAAATTGGAGGTGGAAAGATGGAGTGAAAAAGATTTTGTGTGATCGGGGCCTGAACATGCAGGAGGGTGAAAGGAGGGCAAGGAATAGAGTGAATTGGAGCGATGTGGTATACCGGGGTTGACGTGCTGTCAGTGGATTGAATCAGGGCATGTGAAGCGTCTGGGGTAAACCATGGAAAGCTGTGTAGGTATGTATATTTGCGTGTGTGGACGTATGTATATACATGTGTATGGGGGTGGGTTGGGCCATTTCTTTCGTCTGTTTCCTTGCGCTACCTCGCAAACGCGGGAGACAGCGACAAAGCAAAAAAAAAAAAATATATATATATATATATATATATATATTCATTCTTAATTATATCTCTTTGTATTGAAAGAGGCTAAGAAGATTTATGCTAAAATTTGAGAGAAGTGAATGCAATCAATGACGTCATTAATCTCCAGCTGTCTCCATCTGACGCATAGGAGAAAGTTGTTTTGGAAATCGTGAGCGGGGAAAATGAATACCTCAGCTACAATCACACTAAATTATTAACTTAATGCCTTTGAATGTGAGTTAGAGACAGGAGCAGATCATATTTCGCTTAATTTGACAGCCATGATTAATGTGTTTATAGATATAGTAACATAGAGAGGATGTTTGTAATCCTAATGGCATTGATGTGGCAACTGACGTGTGTGTACATGTGGCTTGAGATGTAAATACACCAGATGATAATGTCCCTCGGAATTGACAACAAACACATCATGGTTAATAGCTTTCCAAAACCTCAGCTTAATACTAATCCAAGTCTTGGTGAAATGTTGCATTAATTTTATGTGCTACTGGCATCTGTTACATGTGCCTGAAGTTCATGTACAAAGCTCGGGCAAAAGAAATATTGTCTTTAGTAGTTTAGACATCTTTTTTTGCGTGTAGTTTGAACATTTCTTTGTAAATAGTTTGGACATTTCTTTTGTATGATTTTATTTTTTTTTCAGTAAAGCTCCAGTTTAGGAGCACCAACATAGAGAACTCTTGGTCTAGAAAGAAACAGGTGAATTGTCAGTATAGGAACAGCACTGAAATATCATGAATTTGGATGAAAAGCTATAATCAGTTGAGTACTAGAGCTTTTTAAAGTTATTTAGATGAGGGGAACATGAATTGTATTTTTTCATGATTGTATTGTGATGATGGTTAGGTGATGGTAAAAATCAACACAGCGCATGAAAAACCTCACTTTATATTATTTAGGAGCCGAGATTTACCTTAGTAGTATTACACTTGAAATATATAATAAAGGTATTATTGATCTTTCTTACATTCAGTGAATTTTAGGTTAGAAGAGTTTTGTTATTATGAGTTTGGTTTGAACGATTCTGATCATTATTATTATGCATTACTACTTTTTGTGATTTTCCCCCTCCCAGTACCTCATTTCCCATGTGGATGTCTGAAACAGTAATTTAACCTTGATAAGAGACATTATTGTTATCTCCTTTCTGCTGTGTTTGTAGAATGCAGGTATAGGAAGTATACACACAGAACACTAAACACATTTATTAAACAAACTTTTCATTGACTGAATGGAAATACATCATGACATACATTTTTTCAATTACATTGAAAATAGCTTATATTTAGGTTGCTACTGGAAAGTAGGTGAGGTGTGTCTTCATTCGGTTGATTTTGTAGAATATTTCCTTTTACTTTTTTCGTAGATTATCGTAGACCCCTAATATCATTTTCTATAATGGCATCATAAAAAGTAATATTCCAAATTATGGTCCCCCAATTTTCTTCATTTTTCCTTAGTATATGGAAGTTTTTGATTTGCATATATTCCAAAATGTACAGCCAGTCATGCTTTTAGTGTCATCCTATTTATTTTTTTCCAGATGCTAGAGCTGAAACATTTTCTCAATACATTATTGATCATCATATATGATTTCAGTGAAACCTGTTAGAAATCTATGCTCTCATGTAATGTAATAGCTTTAAAAGCTGTGTGACTATTACAAGTTGATAGATATTACAAACAAAAACATTTTATAATCATGTTTTTTGCCACAAAACACTTGCCAAAGTAATGTATCTCACCATGTAAGCCAGAAAGCAATCCTGGAGTATCTGATATGCCTGGAGAAGCATAGCTGGAGGATACATGTGAACACAATTGTTATAAATCATACCAATTTTTTAAGATTTTTGTTCATGATCACCATTTCCCATGTTGCCAAGGTAGCACGAGGAGAGATGAAGAATAGGCCACGCTCACACATCCATTCTCTAGGAACCATGTGTAGTGCATTGAAACCACAGCCCTCTATCCCCAACCAGGCCTCACAGACCTTTCCATGTTTCTCCCACTTCTCCATGTCCCTATCACTTCTGACACAAATATCTTCTTTGTCAACCTCTCATTGCTTATTCTTTCCATATCCAAACTATTTCAGCACACCCTCTTGGACTCTCTCAACCACTTCTTTTTATTACCTCACCTCTCTCATACCCTTTTATTACTTACTCGATCACACCATGTCCTCAAACATTTAATTTCCAATACATCCACCCTTTAGTGTACATCCTGTACATGCAAGTATATCCATTTTCCCCTGTACATAATGAGATCCCCTTCTCACTCAACCAGTGGTTCACTTCCTCTTCCATGGTTCCATTTTCTGTCATGTCCACTTCCAGGTTTCTAAAACACTTCACTTCTTCCAAAATTTCTCCATTCAAACTAACACCTTAACAAATCTATCCCTTTACCCTGCTAAACCTAGTAACTTTACTTTCATCCACATTTACTCTGTTATTTGCTTTCACACACTCTTCTGAACTCAGTCAACAGTGTCTGCAGTTTCTCACTTGATTTAGCCAACAGTGCTGTCATCAGCAAACAATGACTGACTTGCTTCCCAGGCCCCATATTCATCCTCTGCAAACTAAATATTCACATCTCTCTCCAAGATACTCTTTAGAGTATCACAGTATCCTTTTAAGTCTGTTGAAGTGAAAGGTAAGATAAGGTGGTAGAAGGGAAAATTGTGGTTCTTTATTATTCAATGTAAAGGTAACACACCTGCAGAAAATTAACAGAACTTATAAAATTTCTCGCTTAGTAGCTGAATTGATTGCTAAGATATACGAATATTAAATTCATATGCTGCTGGGTATTGCATGGCTTCTCATTGCATCATCTGCATGTTGATATCGAGGGTTATTTGCATGGTACTCAGTTATGGGTGTGACTGGCATATTTTCAATTGGAATATTAAATATTGATGAATTAAGATGAATCTTGACTACTAAGTAGGTAAGGTGCGGTTTTTATAGGTTTTGTAGATCTTTATACGTGTGTATATCTGGTGCTATACTGTCTCTTAGGAGGGAGTCTTGTTGATTCCCTCACCACCCTTTTTGTTTTTATATTATTCCCCATGTAAACCTATTCTGCATCATTGCAGTTTTTTAGAGGACTGTAAACGATACACCTCCATCCCACAATACTCTTAGCCATTATGTATTTTCTAAAGGCGCCAGTCTCTGTAACAGCTCTTTTTCAGCTATGCACTTCCACCAGAGGTTTTTATTATTTCAAGGGGAAGATTAGGACTTTTCATTTGTTTCCTTGTTGTTTTTTGGTCTTTTATGATGTTCTCACATTTTTGTGAGAGTTTTTCCTTTACTTAAAAAACGTCCATTTTTCGGAGGCATTAGGAAATTTATGTGCCTGCTTAATGGATTAATGACAGTATTCTTCACCTCAAAGCAAAGTTAGCTAATTCATGGATTGAAATTTGATAAGCATTGTAGAGCAGGGAATGCATTATTTCCCATAAACTGTTTTTGCTGTATGGACCATTTAAAGTGCTAGAGAGTTAAAGGAAACAAGTAGCTTTCACGTCATCCTGAAATGAGAGCTGTTGGAGGTCTTGAATCCTTTACTGTGATGACCTCATGGAAAAAGGGTGTCAAAGCATTACTTTTCAAAACTCTCTTATAATGATGGGATAGGCAAAAAGAGGTGATGATCTTCATTCTATGTATATACATAGAATTTACCTAAGTTGGAAAATCATCCTCTTTGGGTAAATATTATTTAAGATTCACTGTATATCACAGGAAGGAAATACTTAGAAGTGGTATGAGCCTTCTTTTATGCAATTTCAAATAAAATTCTCCATTGAATTGTTATTCTTTTTGTCCTGTCAGAACTTGCAAAGAATGAGAGTAAATGTGAATAAAAGCAAGGTTATTAGGTTTTACTGTGCAGAGAAACAGATTAGTTGGGCTCTGAGTTTGAATAAAGAAAACTTGAAGGAAGTGGGGTATTTTAGATACCTAGGAGTGGACATGATGGCAAATGGAGAACCATGGAAGTGGAGGTGTGTCATATGGTGTGTGAGGGGACGAAGGTTCTGGAAGGATTAATAAATGTATTAAGAGGTCATTATCTAGGTGACTGAAAATAATATATTTGAAGGTAAAGTAATCCCAGCAATGTTTTATGGATGTGAGGCATGGGCTCGAAATTGCATTGTCTGGAGTAGGGTGCATATGTTGGAAATGAAATGTTTAAGAAAAATATGTATGAGGAGGGTTGATTTTGTAAATGATAAGAAAGGGGTGTGGTAATAAGAAGAGTATGGTTGAGAGAGCTGAAATGATTGGACATATGGAGAAAATGAATGAGAGGGAGGTTGACAAAGAGGGAGACTAATTTGGAGATGGATGGATGGAATGAAAAATATTTTGAGTGTTTAGGACCTGAAAAAGCAGGAGGGTGAAAGACATGCACAGGATAGAGTGAATTGGAGTGATGTGGTATGGAGGGCAATGTACTGTTAGTGGACTGACCCAGGGCATGTGAAGTAGCTGGGGGAAACTGTGGAAAGGTCTGTGGATAGGGGGTTGGGGTTGGTTTTTTGACAACAAGAGAGTGGATGTGAGTGAATGAGGCCTTTTTTTCATTTGTTCCTGGCGCTATATCACTTATGCCAGAATAGATGAACAAATATGAAAGAAAGAATATTTTTGATATGTTTACACATATTTATATTTAGTTACATATATCTTCACTCTTAAGAATACCTGTAGAGAGTGCAAATCTGTAATAAGCATGTAAAGTGACTGAGAGGCACATAGCCATACAGATGTCAAAATACTGACTGGTTTTTACAATAAGGCCATGAAAATTAGTGCTCATATGATGACTCCTGGTACCTGTTACACAAGTCTTCGTGTGAAGACTCCTGGTATTTAAGAGTTAACATACCTGAGGAATAATTACTGACAGTCAGTGAACTAATGCATCTTGCCTCCTAACTGCAGTATGACATCATAGGCCAGACTAGGTTAATGTATGGTTGCTGAATTCCTGTAAATGAGCATCTGCTAGCCTTACATGTTTGATGATGGTTGTAGATGAATCCTCTTCAATGTACATCATGTAAGAGATGAGACTATTGTAACCCCCAACTGACCAAGTGCTTTCTCATGCTTGTAGGGCTCTGTTCTTAGGCAAGGAATTTAGGTTTTAAAAGGTGAAAAACTATTCCTCTACCTTAGACAGAGCCATGTAAACATTCATTTAGTTAATTTTTCTTATGGCTTTACCTTTGGCAGATTTTTTTTTTTTAGCCCACAAGCCCTGAATTTTTAGATAACTGTTAGAGGTCCTTCACATAAATCTCCAGTATATTTAAGTTTGTGTTTTTTGATATATGATTATTTTTCAGGTAATCATTGGTTTTTTAAAGTGAAGAATTAGTACATAACATAAAAAAGAACAATGAGTGGATTAACAGAGGAACAGCGGCGTCGCATGGAAGAGAACAGGTTGAAGGCCCTTCAGAAAAGATCAAAACAACAATATTCAAGTGGTGGTAATATATCTAGTGTTCCCACAGGCCCAGGTATTCATTCTTCTGCCAAAAATACTGCTATAGCCTTGCAGAACAATAATAAGTACCCAAGTAGTGGATTCCAGCCTTCAGCAAGTGAAAGTGACATCAAGCCATCCTCAAGTGGCAGTGTATTTCACCTCTCTGATACTGGATTGTCAGCTGCTGTCAGCACCTTTCAGGCCTCAAATAGTAGCAGTGTAAAACCAGTTTCTAAGAGCACAATGGGTAAGTCCTCATCCATGAATTCCAGTGTTTTTGCTGATGAGGCTAAAAGAATGGAAGAAAATAGGAAAAAAGCTTTAGAAAGACGAACAGGTCAGCATAAAGATGTTCCTGGAAACTCACATCCAAACACTCACCCTTTAGTTCAACAGAAAATTCCTTACAAAAGTGCTTGCATCCTGGAAAATGATGATATTGGTCGACGTTCTGTGCTTCAAAAACCAGCGACAAGTTTTTATAAGAAAAGTCAAGCAAAAGAGAGTGCCGTCCTCAGTAACTCAGGAATAACTGGAAATAGACCATCTGGAGAAACCCAGTCAACAGGTATGAGTAAATGAGAACTTTACACTGATTTTATATCTCTTCAGGATGGATTAGTTAACTCTTGAATGATATTGTACGTATTCCTGCTTTTATTTGTAAACATGTTAAGGTTGATGTAGCATTCATTTTAGTGGTAGGTCTAAAAGGAAGTATTGTACTGGTAAAGTATTTTATTGCATGTGAGTAAATACTAGGCATTCTGTCATTCCTCAGGGCCTTGGGCCATTCATACATTGAAAATCCCAACTAACCAGTTAACAACACTCTCAACCCCTTTGTTAAAAAGATCTGATTGAAATCACATTCACTCCAGCTACTTTGCCTCATTTCATCATACATAAGGCTTTCACTGTCTTTCTTTTCATCAAATAATTCACCATGAGTCTCTTAATCCACAAATCACCACACTTAAGGCACCCCACGTCCACCACCTTGTCTTCTAACCGTTAGATTTTTACGCATTTAGCAGTCCTTCATAATGTTCATTTCCTTTCTTTTTCAACTCTTCCTTGCCTGTTACAACTTTACCATCTGCTCCCCAGACCGATGCTCCATTTTGGTCTTTTGTGCTCCATACACAATATACCTCCTTTCAAAATATTTTCTTTTATATTTTATTTATTTTGCTGTGTCGCTGTCTCCCGCGTCAGCGAAGTAGCGCAAGGAAACAGACGAAAGAATGGCCCAACCCACCCACATACACATGTATATACATACACGTCCACAAATGCAAGTATACATACCTATACATCTCAATGTATACATATATATACACACACAGACATACACGTATATACACATGTACATATTTCATACTGTCTGCCTTTATTCATTTCCATCCCCACCCCGCCACACATGAAATACCCCCCCCCCCCCCCCCCCCCGCATGTGTGCAACGTAGCGCTAGGAAAAGACAACAAAGACCACATTCTTTCACACTCCGTCTCTAGCTGTCATGTATAATGTGCTGAAACCACAGCTCCCTTTCCACATCCAGGCCCCACAGAACTTTCCATGGTTTACCCCAGACGCTTCACATGCCCTGATTCAATCCATTGACAGCACGTTGACCCCGGTATACCACATCATTCCAATTCACTCTATTCCTTGCACGCCTTTCACCCTCCTGCATGTTTAGGCCCCACTCATAATCTTCACGCCATCTTTTCACCTTCAATTTGGTCTCCCAGTTCTCCTCATTCCCTCTACCTCTGACACATATATCCTCTTGGTCAATCTTTCCTCACTCTATCTTGCCATGTGACCAAACCATTTCAAAACACCCTCTTGTGCTCTCTCAACCACACTCTTTTTATTACCACACATCTCTCTTACCCAATTATTACTTACTCGGTCAAATCACCTCACACTACATATTATCCTCAAACATCTCATTTCCAGCACATCCACCCTCCTCCGCACAACTCTTTTTATAGCCCACGCCTCGCAACCATATAACATTGTTGGAACCACTATTCCTTCAAACATACCCATTTTTGCTTTCCGAGATAATGTTCTTGACTTCCACACATTCTTCAACGCTCCCAGAACTTTTGACCCCCTCCCCCACCTTATGATTCACTTCCGCTTCCATGGGTCCATCCGCTGCCAAATCCACTCCCAGATATCTAAAACACTTCACTTCCTCCAGTTTTTCTCTATTCAAACTTACCTCCCAATTGACTTGACCCTCAACCCTACTGTACCTAATAACCTTGCTCTTATTCACATTTACTCTCAGCTTTCTTCTTTCACACACTCTACCAAACTCAGTCACCAGCTTCTGTAGTTTCTCACAGGAATCAGCCACCAGTGCTGTATCATCAGCGAACAACAACTGACTCACTTCCCAAGCTCTCTCATCCACAACAGACTGCATTCTTGCCCCTCTTTCCAAAACTCTTGTATTCACCTCCCTAACAACCCCATCCGTAAACAAATTAAACAACCATGGAGACATCACACACCCCTGCCTCAAACCAGTCTCTTTCCAATCATTTTCTTATTCTCCCTAAAGTTGCAGAAACTTTCTACAACCAACTCTAATTTGTCTTCTTTTTCAGCTGCAACACCTTGTTGACCACCTGCTGCTCTCTTGTATACTTTCAAATGCTCATTCCACTTCCCTTCGGACAGTATCCATACACCTCTCGAAATTTTCTTTCATCAACGCCTTAATTTCCTTATCCCACCCTTGCTAGTGATAAGGATCCTAACTTCGACTTTGCCTTGATGTCCTATAGAGGGCTTCAAGATCTTTCACATGGCTACAGGGAGATATATCAAGAAAAAGAGATGCATGCCATACAGCTAACATTGTACAGTTTTTTCCAAGGGCCGAGGGACACTTTACTCTACCTGCAATTAAAACAGTTGCTAGATCAGATGATTCTGGGGATGAAGTAGACATGCTTAGTACTCCTCTCCCTCCCATTAACCCCCATTCTGCCAGATCAGATGATTCTGGGGGTGAAGTAGACATGCTTAGTACTCCTCTCCCTCCCATTAACCCCCATTCTGCCAGATTCCACTTCACATACACCTCAAGCTCTGATCACCATGTTTATCTGTAAGTATGTTGAACATTGTCAACTTTACCAGTGATATGGCAATATCTGTTAAATCAGATAGTTCAGATAACCCTGGTGATCCTGCTTTTCCCTCCCAGGTAATCTTGGTCTACCCAGACATATTCTTATAGCTTTTAAAGGTATCATCATTAGGTTTTACTACCTTTTTAGTAAGCTTTCAATAGATATTGTGCAAATTACAGCATGACAGAGCATGGTATAAGGATGGCAAGCTGTTTTCAGTATAGTCCATCCATGAGGTTAGAATGTGAATCCCCTTATAGATATTTACAATTGAACAACTTAAAATTGATTCGACTGAAGATGGGTTGTTCAGAAATGTAACCTTGTCTTAAATTGAGGCCATGGTGTATTTATTTCAAAGAAAAACGGGAGCTTCTATTTTATGATTTTTATGCCATTTCATCAGTTTTGCAACTTCATTGCAGAACAACATGTCACAGGTTTATGAATGTAGATTAAAGTAAGATAATGCAATAAGAAGCAGATATATGACCTTGTTTACTATATGAGTGAGAATATTCACAGTGAAAAAGCTCCCTGTTTTGAAAAATTATATTTTGCCACTTTCCAACTTTGATACTTAAACCCAAATTATTTATATACTATATATCATACTTAATTGCTGTTTCCCACATCAGTGAGGTAGTGCCAGGAAACAGATGAAGAATGGCTTATTCACTCATTTACAAATATATGTACATAAACACCCATACATGCACATATACATAACAACATATACACAGACATATACATATATACACATGAACATATTCTTACTTCCTTGCCTTCATCCATTCCTGGTGCTACCCCCATCCCACAGGAAACAGCATCGCTATCCCCTGCTTTATTGAGGTAGCGCTGGGAAAACAGACAAAAAAGGCCACATTCGTTCACACTCAGTCTATACCTGTCATGTGCAATGCATCTAAACCACAGCTCTTTATGCACCTCCAGGCCCCACATACCTTTCCTTGGTTTACCCCAGATGTTTCACATGCCCTGGTTCAGTCCATTGAAAGCACTTTGCCCTGATATGCCACATCGTTACAATTCACTCTATTCCTTGCACGCCTCTTACCCTCCTGTATATTCAGGCCCCTATCACTCCATCCTTCCCCCTCCAATTTGGTGTTCCACTTCTCCTTGTTCTCTCCACCTCTGACACATATATCCTCTTTGTCAATCTTTCCTCTCTTATTCTCTCCATATGTCCAAGACATTTCAACACACCATCTGCTGCTCTCACAACCATACTTTTTAATTTTCACACATCTTTCTTACCCTTTCATTACTTAAACCACCTCACACCACACATTATCCTCAAACATTTCATTTCCACCACATCCACCCTCCTCTGTACAACCCTATCTATATCCCATGCCACACAACCATATAACATTGTTGGAACCACTATTCCTTCAAACACCCATTTTTGCTCTCCAAGATAACATTCTCACCTTCCACACATTCTTCAATGCTCCCAGAACCTTCACCACCTCCCTCACCCTGTGACTCACTTCCACTTCCATGGTTCCATTTGCTGCTGAGTCCATGCCCAGATATCTAAAGCAGTTCACTTCCTCCAGATTTTTTTCCATTCAAACTTACAACCCAATTAACTTGTCCCGCAACCCTACTGAACCTAATGACCTTGCTTTTATTCACATTCATTCTTAACTTTCTCCTTTTCCACACTTTTCCAAACTCAGTCACTAACCTCTGCAGAGTCTCACTCAAATCATCCACCAGAGCTGTATCATGGGTGAACAACAACTGACTCACTTCCCAGTCCAACTCATTCCCAACCCACTGCATACTCGCTCCTCTTTCCAGAACTCTTGCATTTACCTCCCTAACCACCCCATCCATAAACACATTAAACAACCATGGAGACATCACGCACCCCTGCTGCAGACTGACATTCACTGGGAACCACAAATTATGTAATGTATTTGATCCAGAATACCAAAACAGGCAAATGCTTTTTATGAATGTGTATCCAAAGCTTTAAAAATCAATACACATCCATTTTTTATTAAAAGTAACCATTTTTGGGTTCTTAGGCATGTGTTGTGGTTTGAAGTGTGCATCAGTCTTTCCTGTGCATTATCTGAATGTACCATATGTCTTGGGTTTAGTGGTGTTGCTACCTCCACAGTTAGCTGCTTTGCCACACATCAGGCCACAATGAATATTTATTGCAGCAATCAATAAACTTACTTCATAATGATGATGTTTGTGTGAGATTTACTTTTAGCTGTGTATTACCAGATAGATTAATCATATACCAACAAATGCACACACAAAAATACTGCAAGACCAGAAGCTTAGCTTAAGCTTAGCTGTATAAATCTGTTCTTGTTTTATGATGAACTCACATTTTCTCCAACTGCAGAGAAAATGTTCTTGTTCATCATAACACAAGAACAGATTTATACAGCTAAGCTTAAGCTAAGCTTCTGGTCTTGCAGTATTTTTTGTGTGTGCATTTGTTGGTATGTGAATGATCTATCTGGTAATGCACAGCTAAAAGTAAATCTCACACAAACATCATCATTATGAAATAAGTTTGTTGATTGCTGCAATAAATATTCATTGTGGCCTGATGTGTGGCAAAGAAGCTAACTGTGGAGGTAGCAAAACCAATAAACCCAAGACACATGGTACATTCAGATAATGCACAGGAAAGACTGATGCACAGTTCAAGCCACAGCACATGCCAAAGAACCCAAAAATGGTTACTTATAATAAAAGATGGAGGTGTACTGATTTTCAAAGCTTTGCTTACATGTTCATTTCATGTTATTTATTGTTGTAAAATAGAAGCAGAAATAGTACACCCAATTTACAACTCTAGCATGTTGAAATGCTGTATTCTGTTAATTGTTAACTATTGTTTTATTACATCTTCCTTGTGTGTAAGTTGATAATGCTGCACCATTGAAATGAACTTTTACCTCTGATTTTCAATATGAAACTAAAGGACTCAGATAAATGTGCTTGGTTCTGTATTCTTTGAAGAGTGGGTGAATTGTAATACTATGAGATGATTTTGGCATGTGGAAGGAATTCAGGGTGAGGAGTTTACAAGTAGAGTGGATTATAGTATGATTAGAGGCGTTGGCATGAGAGGAAGATCACCTGTGACATAGTGAATTATGGTGGAAGCACACTTGATGGAGAGAAATAATGCGTAGAATGGTGTATAAGAGGAAGGGATATAAGGACAAGGAAAAGTGGTATTGACAGCATGTTGACCTGGATATACCATATCTTTCCATTTCACTCTATTCCTTACATGCCTTTCGACCTTCTGCATGCTCAGGCCTCGATTGCTCAAAATCTTTTTCACTCTGACCTTCCTCCTCCAATTTGATTTACTTCTTGTTTCCTCCACCTCTGACACATATATCCTCTTTGTCAACCTTTCCTCTCCCGTTCTCTCCATATGTCCAAACCATTTCAACACACTCTCCTGCTTTCTCAACTGCACTCTTTTTATTACCACACATCTCTCTTCCCCTTTTGTTACTTACTTTATCCCACCTCACACCACACATTGTCCTCAGATATTTCATTTTCAACACATCCCTCCTCCTCCATACAACCCCATCAATAGCCCATGCCTTGCAACCATAATGTTTTAACTCCTATTCCTTCAAACATACCCATTTCACACTCCGAGATAATGTTCTCTCTTTCCACAAATTCTTCATCGCTCCCAGAATCTTCGTCCTCTCCCCAGCCTGTGGCTCATTTCTGCTTCCATGGTTCCATTTTCTGCTAAGTCCACTCCCAGATGTATAAAACACTTCACTTCCTTCAATTTTTCTCCATTTAAACTTACATCCCAACTAACTTGTACCTCAATCCTGCTGGACCTAATAACCTTGCTCTTATTCACATTTACTCTCAACTTTCTCCTTTCACACACTTTTCCAAACTTAATCTCCTACTTCTGCAGTTTCTCAATGAATCAGCCACCAGTGCTGTATCATCAGCAAACAACAACTGACGCACTTCTTAGGCCCTCTCATCCCCAAAAGACTGCAGACACTCCCAATTCTCCAAAACTCTTGCATTTACTTCGCTAACCACCCCATCCATAAACAAATTAAGTAACCAAGAGAATATCACACACCCCTGCTGCAGACCAACCTTCCCTGGAAACTAATCACCCTCCTCTCTTCCTACTTGTGCACATGCCCTTACACCCTTGATAAAAACTTCTCACTGCTTCTAGCAGCTTACCTCACACATCACATACTCTTAAGTCCTTCCACAAAGCATCTCTGCCAACCTTATCCTATGCCTTCTCCAAATCCATAAATCCTTCATACAATATTTTTTTATTATACTCTGTTGCTGTCTCTTGTGTTAGCGAGGTAGCGCAAGGAAACAGATGAAAGAATGGCCCAACTCACCCACATACATGTCCACACATGCATATATACATACCTGTACATTTCAACATATACATATACATACATACACAGATATATACATATATACACATGTACATAATTCATTCTTGCTGCCTTTATTCATTCCTGTCGCCATCCAGCCACACATGAAATGACAACCCCTTTCCTCCACATGCGCGTGAGGTAGCGCGAGGAAGAGACAACAAAGGCCACATTCGTTCACACTCAGTCTCTAGCTGTCATGTATAATGCACCAAAACCACAGCTCCCTTTCCACATCCAGGCCCCATAAAACTTTCCATGGTTTAACCCAGATGCTTCACATGCCCTGATTCAATCCATTGACAGCACATCGACCCCGGTATACCACATCGTTCCAATTCACTCTATTCCTTGCACGCCTTTCACCCTCCTGCATGTTCAGGCCCTGATCGCTCAAAATCTGTTTCACTGTATCCTTCCACCTCCAGTTTGGTCTCCCACTTTTCCTCATACCCTCCACCTCTGACACATTTATCCTCTTTGTCAATCTTTCCTCACTCATTCTCTCCATGTGACCAAACCAATTAAAAACACCCTCTTGTGCTCTCTCAACCACACTCTTTTTATTACCACACATCTCTCATACCCTTTCATTACTTACTCGATCAAACCACCTCACACCACATATTGTCCTTAAACATCTCATTTTCAACACATCCACCCTCCTCCGCACAACTCTATCTATATCCCATGCCTCGCAACCATATAACATTGTTGGAACCACTATTCCTTCCAACATACCCATTTTTGCTTTCCAAGATAACGCTCACAACTTCCACACATTTTTCAATGCTCCCAGAACTTTTGCCCCCTCCCCCACCCTGTGACTCACTTCCGCTTCCATGGTTCCATCCCCTGCCAAATCCACTCCCAGATATCTAAAACACTTCACTTCCTCCAGTTTTTCTCCCTTCAAACTTACCTCTGAATTGACTTGTCCCTCTACCTTACTGTACCTAATAATCTTGCTCTTATTCACATTTACTCTCAGCTTTCTTCTTTCACACTACCAAACTCAGTCACCAGCTTCTGCAGTTTCTCACCCGAATCAGCCACCAGCGCTGTATCATCAGCGAACAACAACTGACTCACTTCCCAAGCTCTCTCATCCACAATAGAATGCATACTTGCCCCTCTCTCCATAACTCTTGCATTCACCTCCCTAACAACCCCATCCATAAACAAATTAAACAACCATGGAGATGTCACACACCCCTGCCACAAACTGACATTCACTGAGAACCAATCACTTTCCCCTCTTTCTACTCGTACACATGCCTTACATCCTCAATAAAAACAAATTTAGTGCTTGTAACAACTTGCCTTCCACACCATATATTCTTAATACCTTCCACAGAGCATCTCTATGAGCTCTATCATATGCCTTCTTTAGATCTATAAATGCTACATACAAATCCATTTGCTTTTCTAAGTATTTCTCACATGCATTCTTCAGAGCAAACACATGATCCACACATCCTCTACCACTTCTGAAACCATACTGCTCTTCCCCAGTCTGATGCTCTGTACATTCCTTCACCCTATCAATCAATACCCTCCCATATAATTTCCCAGGAGTACTCAAGAAACTTATATCTCTGTAATTTGAGCACTCACCTTTATCCCCTTTACCTTTGTGCAATGGCACTATGCATGCATTCCGCCAATCCTCAGGCACCTCACCATGAGTCATACATATATTAGATATCCTTACCAACCAGTCAACAACACTGTCACCCCCTTTTTTTTTTTAGTAAATTCCTCTGCAATACCATCCAAACTTGTTGCCTTGCCGGCTTTCATCTTCCACAAAGCTTTTACTACCTCTTCTCTGTTTACGAAATCATTCTTCCCAACCATCTCACTTCACACACTGCCTCGACCAAAACACCCTATATCTGCCACTCCTCATATCACCACTACTTGTTATCACCTCCCCATTGACCCCCTTCACCGATGTTCCCATTTGTTCTCTTGCCTTACGCACTTTGTTTACCTTCTTCCAAAATGTCTTTTTATTCTCCCTAAAATTTGATGATACCCTCTCACCCCAACTCTCATTTGCCCTCTTTTTCACCTCTTGCACCTTTCTCTTTACCTCCTGCCTCTTTCTTTTAAACATCTCCCAGTCATTTGCACTATTTCCCTGCAAAAATCATCCAAATGCCTCTCTCTTCTCTTTCACTAATGATCTTACTTCTTCATCCCACCCCCATGCTTCTCATGCCACAAGCATCTTTTGTGCAAGCCATCACTGCTTCCCTAAATACATCCCATTCTTCCCCCCACTCCCCTTACGTCCTTTGCTCTCACCTTTATCCATTCTGCACTCAGTTTCTTCTGTTATTTCCTCACACAAATCTCCTTCCCAAGCTCACTTACTCTCATCACTCTCTTCACCCCAACATTCTCTCTTCTTTTCTGAAAACATCTACAAAGCTTCACCTTCACCTCCACAAGATAATGATCAGCACATTAACATTCAAAAGTCTCTCTTTCGCATGCCTATCAATTAACACATCTGGCCATTTCTCCTACTTATATTCTTATTTATTTGTATTCATTTATTAAACTTTACTGTTGTCTCCTGCGTTAGCGAGGTAGAGCAATGAAACAGACAAAAGGATGGCCCAACCCACCCACATACACATGTATATACATACACGTCCACACACGCACATATACATACCTATACATCTCAATATATACATATGAATACACACACAGGCATATACATATATACACATGTACATAATTCATACTGTCTGCCCTTATTCATTCCCGTCGTCACCCCACCACACATGAAATGACAACCCCCTCCCCCTGCATGTGCCCGAGGTAGCACTAGGAAAAAAACAACAAAGGCCACATTCGTTCACACTCAGTCTCTAGCTGTCATGTATAATGCACCAAAACCACAGCTCCCTTTCCACATCTAGGCCCCACAAAACTTTCCTTGGTTTACCCCAGACACTTCACATACCCTGGTTCAATCCATTGACAGCACGTCAACCCCGGTATACCACATCGTTCCAATTCACTCTATTCCTTGCACGCCTTTCACCCTCCTGCATGTTCAAGCCCCAGTCACTCAGAATCTTTTTCACTCCATATTTCCACCTCCAATTTGGTCTCCCACTTCTCCTTGTTCCCTCCACCTCTGACACATATATCCTCTTTGTCAATCTTTCCTCACTCATTCTCTCCATGTGACCAAACCATTTCAAAACACCCTCTTGTGCTCTCTCAACCACACTCTTTTTATTACCACACGTCTCTCTTACCCTTTCATTACTTACTCAATCAAACCACCTCAAACCACATATTGTCCTCAAACATCTCATTTCCAGCACATCCACCCTCCTCTGCACAACTCTGTCTATAGCCCACACCTCGCAACCATATAACATTGTTGGAACCACTATTCCTTCCAACATACCCATTTTTGCTTTCCAAGATAACGCTCACAACTTCCACACATTTTTCAATGCTCCCAGAACTTTCGCCCCCTCCCCCACCCTGTGATTCATTTCCGCTTCCATGGTTCCATCCACTGCCAAATCCACTCCCAGATATCTAAAACACTTCACTTCCTCCAGTTTTTCTCCATTCAAACTTACCTCCCAGTTGACTTGACCCTCAACCCTACTGTACCTAATAACCTTTCTTTTATTCACATTTACTCTCAGCTTTCTTCTTTCACACACTTTACCAAACTCAGTCACCAGCTTCTGCAGTTTCTTACTTGAATCATCCACCAGCGCTGTATCATCATCGAACAACAACTGACTCACTTCCCAAGCTCTCTCATCCACAACAGACTGCATACTTGCCCCTCTTTCCAAAACTCTTGCATTCACCTCCCTAACAACCCCATCCATAAACAAATTAAACAGCCATGGAGACATCACACACCCCTGCCGCAAACCAACATTCACTGAGAACCAATCACTTTCCTCTCTTCCTACGCGTATGCGTGCCTTACATCCTCGATAAAAATTTTCACTGCTTCTAACAACTTACCTCCCACACCATATATTCTTAATACCTTCCACAGAGCATCTCTATCAACTCTATCATATGCCTTCTCCAGATCCATAAATGCTACATACAAATCCATTTCCTTTTCTAAGTATTTCTCACTTACATTTTTCAAAGCAAACACCTGATCCACACATCCTCTACCACTTCTGAAACCACAGTGCTCTTCCCCAATCTGACGCTCAATCAATACCCTCCCATATAATTTCCCAGGAATACTCAACATACTTATACCTCTGTAATTTGAGCACTCACTCTTATCCCCTTTGCCTTTGTACAATGGCACAATGCAAGCATTCTGCCAGTCCTCAGGCACCTCACCATGAGTCATACATACATTGAATAACTTTACCAACCAGTCAACAATGCGGTCACCCCCTTTTTTAATAAATTCCACTACATTATCATCCAAACCTGCTGCCTTGCCGGCTTTCATCTTCCGCAAAGCTTGTACTACATCTTCTCTGTTTACCAAATCATTCTTCCTAACCGTCTCACTTTGCACACCACCTCGACCAAAACACCCTATATCGGCCACTGTGTTAGCAAACACATTCAACAAACCTTCAAAATACTCACTCCCTCTCCTTCTCACATCACCAGTACTTGTTATCACCTCCCCATTAGTGCCCTTCACTGATGTTCCCATTTGTTCCGTTGTCTTACGCACTTTATTTACCTCCTTCCAAAACATCTTTTTATTCTCCCTAAAATTTAATGATACTCTGTCACCCCAACTCTCATTTGCCCTCTTTATTGCCTCTTGCACCTTTCTCTTGACCTCCTGCCTCTTTCTTGTATACATCTCCCAGTCATTTGCATGATTTCCCTGCAAAAATCGTCCAAATGCCTCGCCTTCTCTTTCACTAATGATCTTACTTCTTCATCCCACCACTAACCACCCTTTCTGATCTGCTCACCTCCCACACTTCTCATGCCACAAGCATCTTTTGCACAAGCCAACAATGCTACCCTAAATACATCCCATTCCTCCCCCACTCCCCTTACTTCCTTTGTTCTCACCTTTTTCCATTCTGTACTCAGTCTCTCCTGGTACTTCCTCACACAAGTCTCCTTCCCAAGCTCACTTACTCTCACCAGTCTTTTCACCCCAACATTCTCTCTTCTTTTCTGAAAACCTCTACAGATCTTCACCTTTGCCTCCACAATATTATGATCAGACATCCTCCAGTTGTACCTCTCAGCACATTAACATCCAAAAGTCTCTCTTTCGCATGCCTATCAATTAACATGTAATCCAATAACGCTCTCTGGCCATCTCTCCTACTTACATACGTATATTCTCAATCACCAGTCCTTTTTCAGCACATAAATCTTCAAGCTCTTCACCATTTTCATTTACAACACTCACTGAACACCCCATGTACTCCAATTATTCCCTCAACTGCCACATTACTTGCCTTTTCATTCAAATCACCCATACTATAACCCGGTCTCGTGCATCAAAACTGCTAACACACTCACTCAGCTACTCCCAAAACACTTGCCTCTCAGGTGTATATACACCAATAATCACCCATCTCTCTCCATCCACTTTCAGTTTTACCCACATCAACCTAGAGTTTACTTTCTTACACTGTATTACATGCTCCCACCACTCCTGTTTCAGGAGTAGTGCTACTCCTTCCCTTGCTCTTGTCCTCTCACTAACCCCTGACTTTTCTTGCAGGACCAAATCACTCTTCCCCTTTACCCTTGAGCTTTGTTTCACTCAGAGCCAAAACATCCAGGTTCCTTTCCTCAAACATACTACCTATCTCTCCTTTTTTCTCATCTTGGCTACATCCACACACATTTAGACACCCCAATCTTATACTTATGTATATCTCTCTTTTTAAACCAGGTTTTCCCAATCACCAGTCCTTTTTCAGCACACAAATCTACAAGCTCTTCGCCATTTCCATTTATAAGACTGAACTCCCCATGTACACCAATTATTCCCTCAACTGCCACATTACTCACCTTTGCATTCAAATCACCATCACTGTAACCCGGTCTCATGCATCAAATCCATCTGTTTTCCTAAGTATTTCTCACACACATTCTTCAAAGCAAACACCTGATCCACACATCCTCTACCACTTCTGAAACCACACTGCCCCTCCCCAATCTGATGCTCTGTACATTCCGCCACCCTCTCAGTCGGTACCCTCCCAAACAGTTTTCCTGGAATACTCAACAAACTTATGTGTCTGAAGTTTGTACACTTGCCTTTATCCCCCACACATGCATTCCACCAATCCTCAGGCACTTTAACATTGAATATCCTTACCAACCAATCAACAACACAGTCACCCCCTTCTTAGTAAATTCAATTGCAGTACCATCTGAACCCACTGGTATGCAGGATTTCATCTTCTGGAAAGCTTTCACGACATCTTTTCTCTTCACCAAACCACTTTCCCTGAATGTCTCACTTTGCACACCACCCCAACCAAATCACCTTACTTCTGCCACTCTTGTCTTCAAATACATTCAGCAAACCTTCTGAATACTCATTTCATCACTACCTCTTATCACTTCTCCCCTTGCCTCCTTCACCAATGTTCCTATTTGTTCTTTTGTCTTATGCACATTATTTACTTCCTTCCAAACCGTCTTTTTTATTCTCTCCAAAGTTTAATGATACTCTCTCACCTCAACTCTCATTTGCCCTCCTTTTCAGCTCTTGTACCTTCCTCCTGCAGCTTTCTTTTATACATCTCCTAGTCATTTGGACCCATCATTTATAAAGTATTAATTTTCTTTGCTGCTTCCATGGTGTTTCCATGGTGTTATGATGGTTACTGAGTAGCTGAGGTGAAAAAAATTTGGACAAAAAAAACGTGAAAACATTGTCTAAATTGCTGTTGATTGTCAAAAATGCTATTGAATGTCTTTTGGCTCACTACTGTGCATTTTGCTCTGCCCAGGATTTTTAAGTGTCCCACATTATATATAGCACATTCACATCAACTGCCAGAGGTGTCACATACCAAATATGGCACATCAAAAGTCTCGGTTAAAGTAGGAGTAATTGTACGTTTGATTATTCAACAGCTCATGAAATTTCTGATCACTGTAATAGGAATATAATTCATTTTCATGAATACTTTTCCTCAGTGAGTGTCAATTTGCAGGAGGGGTGCTTGATGTCTCCATGGTTGTTTAACTTGTTTATGGATGGGGTTGTTAGGGAGGTGAATGCAAGAGTTTTGGAGAGAGGGGCAAGTATGCAGTCTGTTGTGGATGAGAGGGCTTGGAAAGTGAGCCAGATGTTGTTCGCTGATGATACAGCGTGGTTGCTGATTCGGGTGAGAAATTGTAGAAGTTGGTGACTGAGTTTGGTAAAGTGTGTGAAAGAAGAAAGCTAAGAGTAGATGTGAATAAGAGCAAGTTTATTAGGTTCAGTAGGGTTGAGGGACAAGTAAACTGGGAGGTAAGTTTGAATGGAGAAAAACTGGAGGAAGTGAAGTGTTTGAGATATCTGGGAGTGGATTTAGCAGTGAATGGAACCATGCAAGCAGAAGTGAGTCACAGGGTGGGGAAGGGGGCAAAGGTTCTTGGAGCATTGAAGAATGTGTGGAAGGCAAGAACCTTATCTCGTAGAGCAAAAATGGGTATGTTTGAAGGAATAGTGGTTCCAACAATGTTATATGTTTGTGAGGCATGGGCTATAGATAAGGTTGCACGGAGGAGGGTGGATGTGTTAGAAATGAGATGTTTGAGGACAATGTGTGGTGTGAGATGGTTTGGTTGAGTAAGTAATGAAAGGGTAAGAGAGATGTTTGGTAATAAAAAGAGTGTGGTTGAGAGAGCAGAAGAGGGTGTATTGAAATGGCTTGGTCACATGGAGAGAATGAGTGAGGAAAGATTGACAAAGAGGATATATGTGTCAGAGGTGGAGGGAATGAGAAGTTGGAGACCAAATTGGAGGTGAAAGGATGGAGTGAAAAAGATTTTGAGCGATCAGGGCCTGAACATACAGGAGGGTGAAAGGCGTGCAAGGAATAGAGTGCATTGGAATGATGTAGTATACCGGGGTCGATTTGTCAATGGATTGAACCAGGGCATGTGAAGCGTCTTGGGTAAACCATGGAAAGTTTTGTGGGGCCTGCATATGGAAAGGGAGCTGTGGTTTCGGTGCATTACACATGACAGCTAGAGACTTGAGTGTGAACAAATGTGGCCTTTGTTGTCTTTTCCTAGCACTACGTCATGCACACATGGGAGGAGTGGGGTGCCATTTCATGTGTGGCGGGGTGGCGGCGGGAATGGATGAAGGCAGCTTGTATGAATATGTACATGTGTATATATGTATATGTCTGTGTATGTATATGTATGTATATATTGAAATGTATAGGTATGTATATGTGTGTGTGTGGATGTGTATGTGTATACATGTGTATGTTGGTGGGTTGGGCCATTCTTTCGTTTGTTTTCTTGCGCTACCTCGCAAACGTATGAGACTGACAAAGTATGATAAAAAATAAAATGAATATTTTCCTAAGTAGGAAATTTCTATAAACCAATGGTTACTTCATTCCACTCCTGGAGGTTTGAATGATTAATTCATTTGTTTTGTAAACTTTTGGCAGGTGCTTTATGTTAGTGATTGTTAAACTAACGTGCAAAGTTTTTTATCACGTGATTGGTTCTCGTAGATATTGATACATGAATAATGCAAAATAACAGAAGGGTTTGGGAAGTGTTGTGCATGCTACACTCCAGCTATGAAAGTAATGAATTTGTTTTTGTATAGTAATGTATAAGAAGTATTTAGATTTTAAGAAAATTAAGGAAAACACCCCTGATCATTTTGAACATTTTCATTATTTGTTGTTTTACTACAGGAATGAAGACCACTTTTGGCAGAATGGTAAATGGAACATTCAAACTTCAGTCCCAAGAAAGGTTCATTGTAGATGTGGGTTATCATGGGCAGATGATTGAGGTGTTTAAAACCATGGCCACGAAACAATACGGTATGTTCTGTTTGTAATATATTTTTTTTGATATTCATTTATTATACTTAGTCGCTGTCTCTCGCATTAGCGAGGTAGCACAAGGAAGCAGACAAAAGAATGGCTCAACCCACCCACATACACATGTATGTACATACACATCCACACATGCACATATACATACCTATACATCTCTGTATACTTATATATACTCACAGAGACATATACATTTATACACGTACATAATTCATACTGTCTGCCCTTATTCATTCCCATCGCCACCCCGCCACACATGAAATGACAACCCCCTCCCCCCGCATGTGCACGATATAGTATTAGGAAAAGACAACAAAGGCAACATTCGTTCACACTCAGTGAACGAAACCACACCTCCCTTTCCACATCCTGGCCCCACAAAATTTTCCATGGTTTACCCCAGACACCTCACATGCCCTGGTTCAATCCATTGGCAGCATGTCGACCCTGATATACTACATTGTTCCAATTCACTCTATTCCTTGCACGCCTTTCACCCTCCTGAATGTTCAGGCCCTGTTCCAATTCACTCTATTCCTTGCACGCCTTTCACCCTCCTGCATGTTCAGGCCCCGATCACTCAAAATCTTTTTTACTCCATCTTTCCACCTCCAATTTGGTCTCCCACTTCTCGTTCCCTCCACCTCTGACACATATCCTCTTTGTCAATCCTTCCTCACTCATTCTCTCCATGTGACCAAACCATTTCAAAACACCCTCTTCTGCTCTCTCAACCACAGTCTTTTTATTACCACACATCTCTCTTACCCTTTCAATACTTACTCGATCAAACCACCTCACACCACACATTTTCCTCAAACATCTCATTTCCAGCACATCCACCCTCCTCCGCACAACTCTATCTATAGCCCATGCCTCGCAACCATATAACATTGTTGGAACCACTATTCCTTTAAACATATCCATTTTTGCTTTCCAAGATAACGTTCTCGACTTCCACACATTTTTCAACGCTTCCAGAACTTTTGCCCCCTCCCCCACCCTATGACTTGCTTCCACTACCATGGTTCCATCCGCTGCCAAATCCTTTCCCAGATATCTAAAACACTTCACTTCCTCCAGTTTTTCTCCATTCAGACTTACTTCCCAATTGACTTGTCCCTCAACCCCACTGTACCTAATAATCTTGCTCTTATTCTCATTTACTCTCAGCTTTCTTCTTTCACACACTTTACCAAACTCAGTCACCAGCTTCTGCAGTTTCTCACCCGAATCAGCCACCAGCGCTATATCATCAGCAAACAATAACGGACTCACTTCCCAAGCTCTCTCATCCACGACAGACTGCATACTTGCCCCTCTTTCCAAAACTCTTGCATTCACCTCCGTAACAACCCCATCCATAAACAAATTAAACAACCATGGAGACATCACGCACCCCTGCCGCAAACCAACATTCACTGAGAACCAATCACTTTCCCCTCATCCTACTCGTACACATGCCTTACATCCTTAATAAAAACTTCGCTGCTTCTAACAACTTGCTTCCCACATCATATATTCTTAATACCTTCCACAGAGCATCTCTATCAACTCTATCATATGCCTTCTCCAGATCCATAAATGCTACATACAAATCCATTTGTTTTTCTAAGTATTTCTCACATACATTTTTCAAAGCAAACACATGATCCACACATCCTCTACCACTTCTGAAACCACACTGCTCTTCCCCAATCTGATGCTCTGTACATTTCTTCACCCTCTGAATCAAAACCCTCCCATATAATTTCCCAAGCATACTCAACAAATTTATGCCTCTGTGATTTGAGCACTCACCTTTATCCCCTTTGCCTTTGTACAATGGTACTATGCAAGCATTCCGCCAATCTTCAGGCACTTCACTATGAGTCATACATACACTGAATAACCTTACCAACCAGTCAATAATACAGTCACCCCCTTTTTGATAAATTCCACTGCAATATCATCCACACCCGCTGCCTTGCCAGCTTTCATCTTCCGCAAAGCTTTTACTCCCTCTTCTGTGTTTACCAAATCATTTTCCCTAACACTCTCACTTTGCACACCACCTCGACCAAAACACCCTATATCTGCCACTCTATCATCGAACACATTCAACAGACCTTCAAAGTACTCACACCATCTCCTTCTCACACCACTAGTACTTGTTATCACCTCCCCATTACCTCCCTTCACTGATGTTCCCATTTGTTCCCTTGTCTTACGCACTTTATTTACCTCCTTCCAAAACCTCTTTTTATTCTCCCTAAAGTTTAATGATACTCTCTCACCCCAACACTCATTTGCCCTCTTTTTCACTTCTTGCACCTTTCTCTTGACCTGCCTGTTTCTTTTATACTTCTCACAGTCATTTGCATGATTTCCCTGCAAAAATCGTCCAAATGCCTCTCTCTTCTCTTTCACTAATAATCTTACTTCTTCATCCCACCTCTCACTACCCTTTCTAATCTGCCCACCTCCCACGCTTCTCATGCTACAAGTATCTTTTGTGCAAGCCATCACTGCTTCCCTAAATACATCCCATTCCTCCCCCACTCCCCCTACCTTCCTTTGTTCTCACCTTTTTCCATTCTGTATTCAGTCTCTCCTGGTACTTCCTCACACAAGTCTCCAAGCTCACTTACTCTCACCACTCTCTTCACCTCAACTTTTTTTCTTCTTTTCTGAAAACCTCTACAAATCTTCACTGCCTCCACAAGATAATGATCAGACATCCCTGCAGTTGCACCTCTCAGCACATTAACATCCAAAAGTCTCTCTTTCGTGTGCCTATCAATTAACACGTAATCCAATAATGCTCTATGGCCATCTCTTCTTCTTATGCATATCTCTCTTTTTAAACCAGGTATTCCCAATCACCAGTCCTTTTTCAGCACATAAATCTACAAGCTCTTCACCATTTCCATTTACAACACTGAACACTCCATGTACACCAGTTATTCCCTCAACTGCCACATTACTCACCTTTACATTCAAATCACCCATCAGTATAACTCGGTCTCATGCATCAAAACTACTAACACACTCACTCAGCTGCTTCCAAAACACTTGCCTCTCATGATCTTTCTTCTCATGCCCAGGTGCATATGCACCAATAATCACCCATCTCTCTCCATCCACTTTCAGATTTACCCATATTAATCTAAAGTTTACTTTCTTACACTCTATCACATATTCCCACCACTCCTGTTTCAGGAGTAGTGCTACTCCTTCCCTTGCTCTTGTCCTCTCACTACCCCTTGACTAATCCCAAGACATCCCCAAACCACTCTTCTCCTTTACCCTTGAGCTTCGTTTAACTCAGAGCCAAAACATCCAGGTTCGTTTCCTCAAACATACTACCTATCCACACACATTTAGACATCCCACTCTGAGCCTTCAAGGAGGATGAGCACTCCCCGCATGACTCCTTCTGTTTCCCCTTTTAGAAAGTTCAATTACAAGGAGGGGATGGTTTCTAGCCCCTGCCCCCGTCCCCTTTAGTCGCCTTCTACGACATGTGAGGAATGTGTGGGATGTATTCTTTTTCCCCTATCCCCAGGGATATTTAATATTTTTCATTTTATTCTATCATTAGAGAGGTAGTGCCTGAAACAGAAGGCAGGCTACATTTGTTCACACTCATTCTCTAGCTTTCATTTTTAATTCATTGAAACCAGAGCTCCCTATCCACAACCAGGACCCTTATATACCACATTCATTCCAGTTCACTGTATCCTGTGCATGTCTTTTACCCCCTTGCATGTTTAGGCCATGATTGCTCAAAATTTTTTTTACTCCATCCTTCCATCTCCAATTTGGTCTCTGCATTCTCCTTGTTCCCTCCACTTCTGACACGCATACCCTATATGTTAACCTTTTCTTACTCATTCTTTCCACATTTTTCGATCCCATCCACCTTCAACTGAGGAGAGTCTCAAACCCTCAGTGCATTAGCCCGGATATATTTCCTGGGATAATTGAGGTGGTTAATTCACTTGGCCATGTAGATGCTGATTTGTGTAGGGAAAGGCCAAGAGTAACATCTCCAACAACAAACTTAGATTTTAGACATATCACATATCTGGGGATAGGAGAAAAATTCCCACATATTCCCCACATATCATAGAAGGCGATTAAAGAGGGCGGGAGCAGGGGGCTGGAAACCTTCCCCTCCTTGTATTTAACTTTCTAAAAGGGGAAACAGAAGGAGTCATGAGGGGAGTGCTCATCCTCCTCGAAGGCTCAGATTGGGGTGTCTAAATGTGTATGGATGTAACCAAGATGAGAAAAAAGGAGAGATAGGAAGTATGTTTGAGGAAAGGAATCTGGATGTTTTGGCTCTTAGTGAAACGAAGCTCAGGGATAAAGAGGAAGAGTGGTTTGGGAATGTCTCGGGATTAAAGTCAGGGGTTTGTGAGAGGACGAGAGCAAAGGAAGGAGTAGCACTACTCCTGAAGCAGGAGTTGTGGGAGTATGTGACAGAGTGTAAGAAAGTAAACTCTAAATTGATATGGGTAAAACTGAGATTTGATGGAGAAAGATGGGTGATTATTGGTGCCTATGCACCTGGTCATGAGAAGACAGATCATGAGAGGCTAGTTTTTTTGGAGCAGCTGAGTGAGTGTGTTAGTAGCTTTGATGCACAAGACCAGGTTATAGCGGTGATTGATTTGAATGCAAAAGTGAGTAATGTGGCAGTTGAGGGTATAATTGGTGTACATGGGGTGTTCAGTGTTGTAAATTGAATGTTGAAGAGCTTGTGGATTTGTATGCTAAAAAAGGACTGGTGATTGGGAGTACCTGATTTAAAAAGAGAGATTACATAGGTATACTTATGTGAGTAGGAGATATTACATATTAATTGGAGTGAGTAGGAGATATTACATATTAATTGAGAGGCACGTGAAAGAGAGACTTTTGGATGTTAATGTGCTGAGAGGTGCAACTGGAGGGATGTCTGATCATTATCTTGTGGAGGCAAAGGTGAAAATTTGTAGAGGTTTTCAGAAAAGAAGAGAGAATGTTGATTTGGAGATCAATGGAGATTTATAAAAAAAAGAGATGAATGGAGATTTATAAAAGAAAGCAGCTGGAGGTCAAGATGTGAAAAAGAGGTCAAATGAGAGATGGGATGAGAGAGTATCATTGAATTTTAAGTTGAATAAAAAGATGTTTTGGAAGTAGGTAAATAAAGTGCATAAGACAAGAGAACAAATGGGAACATCGGTGAAGGGGGGCTAATGGGGAGGTAATAACAAGTAGTAATGAAGTGAGAAGGAGATGGAGTGGGTATTTTAAAGGTTTGTTGAATGTGTTTGATGATAGAGTGGCAGAAATAGGGTGTTTTGGTCAAGATGGTGTACAAAGTGAGATGATCAGGGAGAATGGTTTGGTAAACAGAGAAGAGGTAGTGAGAGCTTTGCAGAAGATGAAAGCCAGCAGGGCAGTGGGTTTGGATGGTATTACAGTGGAATTTATAAAAAAATGGGGTGACTGTGCTGTTGATTGGTTGGTAAGGATATTCATTGTATGTATGGTTCATGGTGAAGTGCCTAAGGGTTGGCGGAATGCATGTATAGTGCCACTGTACAAAGGCAAAGGGGATAAAGGTGAGTGCTCAAATTACAGAGGTATAAGTTTGTTGAGTATTCCTGGGAAATTATATGGGAAGGTATTCATTGAGAGGGCATGTACAGAGCATCAGATGGGGAAGAGCAGTGTGGTTTCAGAAGTGGTAGAGAATGTGTGGATCAGGTGTTTGCTTTGAAGAATGTATGTGAGCAATACTTGAAAAGAACAGATGTATTTGTATGTAGCATTTATGGATCTGGAGAAGGCATACAATGGGATTGATAAGAGATGTTTTGTGGAAGGCATTAGAGTGTATGGTGTGGGAGGTAAGTTGCTTAAAGAATGAAAAGTTTTTACCATGGATGTAAGTCATGTGTACGAGTTGGAAGAGAGGAAAATGATTGGTATCCTGTGAATGTCAGTTTACGGCAGGGGTGTGTGATATCTCCTTGGCTGTTTAATTTGTTTATGGATGGGGTTGTTTGGGAGGTGAATGCAAGAGTTTTGGAGAGAGGGGCAAGTATGCAGTCTGTTGTGGATGAGAGGGTTTGGGAAGTGAGTCTGTTGTTGTTTGCTGATGATACAGCACTTGTGGCTGATTCAGGTGAGAAGCTGCAGAAATTGGTGACTGAGTTTGGTAAATTGTGTGAAAGAAGAAAGCTGAGAGTAAATGTGAATAAGAGCAGGGTTATTAGGTCAGTCGGGTTGAGGGACAAGTTAACTGTGATGTAAGGATGAAGGGAGAAAAACTGGAGGAAGTGAAGTGTTTTAGATATCTGGGAGTGGATTTAGCAGCGATTGATACCATGGAATCAGAGGTGAGTCACAGGGTGGAAGAGGGGGAGAAGGTTGTGTGAGCATTGAAGAATGTGTGGAAAGTGAGAATGTTATCTTGGAGAGCAAAAATGGGTATGTTTGAAGGAATAGTGGTTCCAATAATGTTATATGGTTGCAAGGCATGGGCTATAGATCAGGTTGTGCGGAGGGGAGTGGATGTGTTGGAAATGAAATGTTTGAGGATAATATGCGTGTGAGGTGGTTTGATTGAGTAAGTAATGAAAGGGTATAATCGATGTATGGTATCAAAAAGAGTGCGGTTGAGGAAGCAGATGAGGGTGTGTTGAAATGGTTTGGTCACATGGAGAGAATGAGTGAGGAAAGATTGACAAAGAGGATAGATGTGTCAGAGGTAGAGGGAAGGAGGAGAAGCGGGAGACCAATTTGGAGGTGTAAGGATGGAGTGAAAAAGATTTTGAATGATCTGGGCCTAAACATACAGGAGGGTGAAAGGCGTGCAAGGAATAGAGTGAATTGGAATGATGTGGTATACTGGGGTCGACGTGCTGTCAAAGGATTGAACCAGGGCATGTGAAGTGTCTGGAGTAAGCCATGGAAAGGTGTGTGTGGAGCTGTGGTTTGGGTGCATTACACATGACAGCTAGAGACTGAGTGTGAACGAATGTGGCCTTTTTGTCTTTTCCTAGTGGTACCTCGTGCACTTGTTTTGGTCGAGGTGGTGTGCAAAGTGAGAGGGTTAGGGAAAATGATTTGGTAAACCGAGAAGAGGTAGTAAAAGCTTTGCGGAAGATGAAAGCCGGCAAGGCAGCAGGTTTGGATGGTATTGCAGTGGAATTTATTAAAAAAGGGGGTGACTGTATTGTTGACTGGTTGGTAAGGTTATTTAATGTATGTATGACTCATGGTGAGGTGCCTGAGGATTGGCGGAATGCGTGCATAGTGCCATTGTACAGAGGCAAAGGGGATAAGAGTGAGTGCTCAAATTACAGAGGTATAAGTTTGTTGAGTATTCCTGGTAAATTATATGGGAGGGTATTGATTGAGAGGGTGAAGGCATGTACAGAGCATCAGATTGGGGAAGAGCAGTGCGGTTTCAGAAGTGGTAGAGGATGTGTGGATCAGGTGTTTGCTTTGAAGAATGTATGTGAGAAATACTTAGAAAAGCAAATGGATTTGTATGTAGCATTTATGGATCTGGAGAAGGCATATGATAGAGTTGATAGAGATGCTCTGTGGAAGGTATTAAGAATATATGGTGTGGGAGGCAAGTTGTTAGAAGCAGTGAAAAGTTTTTATCGAGGATGTAAGGCATGTGTACGTGTAGGAAGAGAGGAAAGTGATTGGTTCTCAGTGAATGTAGGTTTGCGGCAGGGGTGTGTGATGTCTCCATGGTTGTTTAATTTGTTTATGGATGGGGTTGTTAGGGAGGTAAATGCAAGAGTCCTGGAAAGAGGGGCAAGTATGAAGTCTGTTGGGGATGAGAGAGCTTGGGAAGTGAGTCAGTTGTTGTTCGCTGATGATACAGCGCTGGTGGCTGATTCATGTGAGAAACTGCAGAAGCTGGTGACTGAGTTTGGTAAAGTGTGTGGAAGAAGAAAGTTAAGAGTAAATGTGAATAAGAGCAAGGTTATTAGGTACAGTAGGGTTGAGGGTCAAGTCAATTGGGAGGTGAGTTTGAATGGAGAAAAACTGGAGGAAGTGAAGTGTTTTAGATATCTGGGAGTGGATCTGTCAGCGGATGGAACCATGGAAGCGGAAGTGGATCATAGGGTGGGGGAGGGGGCGAAAATTTTGGGAGCCTTGAAAAATGTGTGGAAGTCGAGAACATTATCTCGGAAAGCAAAAATGGGTATGTTTGAAGGAATAGTGGTTCCAACAATGTTGTATGGTTGCGAGGCGTGGGCTATGGATAGAGATGTGCGCAGGAGGATGGATGTGCTGGAAATGAGATGTTTGAGGACAATGTGTGGTGTGAGGTGGTTTGATCGAGTAAGTAACGTAAGGGTAAGAGAGATGTGTGGAAATAAAAAGAGCGTGGTTGAGAGAGCAGAAGAGGGTGTTTTGAAATGGTTTGGGCACATGGAGAGAATGAGTGAGGAAAGATTGACCAAGAGGATATATGTGTCGGAGGTGGAGGGAACGAGGAGAAGAGGGAGACCAAATTGGAGGTGGAAAGATGGAGTGAAAAAGATTTTGTGTGATCGGGGCCTGAACATGCAGGAGGGTGAAAGGAGGGCAAGGAATAGAGTGAATTGGAGCGATGTGGTATACAGGGTTTGACGTGCTGTCAGTGGATTGAATCAAGGCATGTGAAGCGTCTGGGGTAAACCATGGAAAGCTGTGTAGGTATGTATATTTGCGTGTGTGGACGTGTGTATGTACATGTGTATGGGGGGGGGGGTTGGGCCATTTCTTTCGTCTGTTTCCTTGCGCTACCTCGCAAACGCGGGAGACAGCGACAAAGTATAAAAAAAAAAAAAAAAAAAAAAAAAAAAAAACCTCGTGCACGCTCATGGGGAGAGGGAATGCTGTTTCATGTGTGGTGCGGTGGTGACGGAAACGGATGAAGGCAACATGTATCAATATGTACATGTGTGTACATATTGTCTGTGTATGTATATGTATGTATATGTTGAAATGTGTAGCTATGCATGTGTGTGTGTGTGTGTAGGCGTTTATGTATATACATGTTTATGTGGGTGGGTTGGGCCATTTTTCGTCTGTTTTCTTGCGCTACCTCGCTAACACGGGAGATAGCGATTAAGTATAATGAAAAGAAAAAACAGCATCTTAGTACATAACTAGGTCAGAATGACTGAAAATACACATTAAACAATCAACAGACAAAATATTGAAAGTAGTATAAGTTACAGTCTGAGTATAAATACTGCTCTCTTTCCATCTACAAATAATGTCAATACCATTGTTCTTTCATATAACCATTAATCAAGGATCACTGACAAATAATGAGCAAATCCATCTTGATTATACAGAGACAATGGTTGAACACATATAGCCATCTAGATTGCAAGGAAGAGAGAGATTGAATGTATGCTTCAGCAGAGTAGCTGCAGTTCCCAGAATTATTTTACTAATATAACAAGCACTTCTTTAAACAAAAAAGTAATAATTTTAATTTTTACAATGCTTAGATAATAATTTACATAAGAAAGACAATGTCATTGACATAATATAAGAATTTAATACACTCCAGAAGATTCATATCATTCCCAAAATTTATAAGAGTAAACATAATGGCTCTTATTGAAGGATACTGCACAAAACAAGAATTTTTTTTTCAAAGATGTAAGAAAAAAAGGGATAGTGATATAGTTTTCCTGTGGGGCAGGGTAGTGACAATAATGGCTGAAGGTAAAGTATGAATATGTACATATATATGTATGTAATGTCTGTGTATGTGTATGTATATGTATATATATGTTGATATGTATATGTATTATCCCTGGGGATAGGGGATTAAGAATACTTCCCACGTATTCCCTGCGTGTCGTAGAAGGCGACTAAAAGGGGAGGGAGCGGGGGGCTGGAAATCCTCCCCTCTCGTTTTTTTTTTTTTTTAATTTTCCAAAAGAAGGAACAGAGGGGGGCCAGGTGAGGATATTCCAAAAAAGGCCCAGTCCTCTGTTCTTAACGCTACCTCGCTAACGCGGGAAATGGCGAATAGTTTGAAAAAAAAAAAATGTATATGTATGTATATGTGCAAGGGAAGAGTAGCATTACTCCTGAAACAGGAGTGGTGGGAGTATGTGAGAGAGTGTAAGAAAGTAAACTCTAGATTGATATGGGTAAGACTGAAAGTGGATGGAGACAGATGGGTGATTATTGGTGCATATGCACCTGGACATGAGAAGAAAGATCATGAGAGGCAAGTGTTTTTGGGAGCAGCTGAGTGAGTGTGTTAGTAGTTTTGATGCACGAGAACGGGTTATAGTGATGGGTGATTTGAATGCAAAGGTGAGTAATGTGGCAGTTGAGGGAATAATTGGTGTACATGGTGTGATTAGTGTTGTAAATGGAAATGGTGAAGAGCTTGTAGATTTGTGTGCTGAAAAAGGACTGGTAATTGGGAATACCTGGTTTAAAAAGAGATATACATAATTATATGTATGTAAGTAGGAGAGATGGCCAGAGAGCGTTATTGGATTACGTGTTAATTGATAGGCCCATGAAAGAGAGACTTTTGGATGTTAATGTGCTGAAAGGTGCAACTGGAGGGATGTCTGATAATTATCTTGTGGAGGTGAAGGTGAAGATTTGTAGAGGTTCTTGGAAAAGAAGAGAGAATGTTGGGGTGAAAGAGTGGTGAAAGTAAGTGAGCTTGGGAAGGAGACTAGTGTGAAGAAGTACCAGGAGAGACTGTGTGCAGAATGGAAAAAGGTGAGAGCAAAGGACGTAAGGGGAGTGGGGGAGGAATGGGATGTATTTAGGGAAGCAGTGATGGCTTGCGCAAAAGATGCTTGTGGCATGAGAAGCGTGAGAGGTGGGCAGATTAGAAAGGGTAGTGAGTGGTGGGATGAAGTAAGATTATTAGAGAAAGAGGAGAGAGAGGCATTTGGACAAGTTTTGGAGGGAAATAGTGCAAATGACTGGGAAAATTATAAAAGAAAGAGGCAGGAAGTCAAGAGAAAGGTGCAAAAGGTGAAAAAGAGGCAAATGAGAGTTGGAATGAGGAGTACCATTAAATCTTAGGGAGAATGGAAAGATGTTTTGGAGGGAGGTGAATAAAGTGCGTAAGACAAGAGAACAAATGGGAACATCGGTGAAGGGGGCTAATGGGGAGGTGATGACAAGTAGTGGTGATGTGAGAAGGAGATGGAGTGAGTATTTTGAAGGTTTGTTGAATGTGTTAGATGATAGAGTGGCAGACATAGGGTGTTTTGGTCGAGGTGGTGTGTGAAGTGAGAGGGTTATAGAGAATGATATGGTAAACAGAGAAGAGGTAGTAAAGGCTTTGAGGAAGATGAAAGCTGGCAGGGCAGCGGGTTTGGATGGTATTGCAGTGGAATTTATTGAAAAAGTGGGTGACTGTGTTGTTGACTGGTTGGTAAGGATATTTTATGTATGTACGACTCATGGTGAGGTGCCTGAGGACTGGTGGAATGTACAAAGGCAAAAGGGATGAAGGTGAGTGGTCATATTACAGAGATATAAGTTTCTTGAGCATTCCTGGGAAATTATATGGGAGGATATTGATTGAGAGGGTGAAGGCATGTACAGAACATCAGATTGGGGAAGAGCAATGTGGTTTCAGAAGTGGTAGAGGATGTGTGGATCAGGTGTTTGCTTTAAAGAATGTATATGAGAAATACTTAGAGAAAAGCAAATGGATATGTATTAGGCATTTATGGATCTGGAAAAGGCCTGTGATAGAGTTGATAGAGATGCTCTGTGGAAGGTATTAAGAATATATGGTATAGGAGGCAAGTTGTTAGAAGCAGTGAGAAGTTTTTATTGAGGATGTAAGGCATGTGTGCCAGTGGGAAGAGAGGAAAGTGATTGGTTTTCACTGAATGTTGGTTTGCGGCAGGGGTGCGTGATGTCTCCATGGTTGTTTAATTTGTTTATGGATGAGGTTGTTAGGGAGGTGAATGCAAGAGTTTTGGAGAGAGGGGCAAGTATGCAGTCCGTTGTGGATTAGAGAGCTTGGGAAGTGAGTCAGTTGTTGTTCGCTGATGATACAGTGCTGGTGGCTGATTCAGATGAGAAACTGCAGAAGCTGGTGACTGAGTTTGGTAAAGTGTGTGAAAGAAGAAAGCTGAGAGTAAATGTGAATAAGAGCAAGGATATTTGGTTCATTAGGGTTGAGGGACAGGTAAATTGGGAGGTAAGTTTGAATGGAGAAAAACTGGAGTAAGTGAAGTGTTTTAGATATGTGGGAGTGGGTTTGGCAGCGGATGGATCTGTGGAAGTGGAAGTGAGTCACAGGTTGGGGAGGTGGCAAAAGTTCTGGGAGCATTGAAAAATGTGTGGAAGGTGAAAACATTATCTCGGAAAGCAAAAATGGGTATATTTGAAGGTGTAGTGGTTCCAACAATGTTATATGGTTGCGAGGCATGGGCTATAGATAGAGTTGTGTGGAGGAGGGTGGATGTGCTGGAAATGAGATGTTTGAGGACAATATGTGGTTTGAGGTGGTTTGATCGAGTAAGTAATGAAGGGTATGAGAGATGTGTGGTAATGAAAAGAGTGTGGTTGAGAGAGCACAAGAGGGTGTCTTAAAATGGTTTGGTCACATGGAGAGAATGAGTGAGGAAAGATTGACAAAGAGGATATATGTGTCAGAGGTGGAGGGAACAAGAAGTGGGAGACCAAATTGGAGGTGGAAAGATGGAATGAAAAAGATTTTGAGCGATCGCGGCCTGAACATGCAGGAGGGTGAAAGGCGTGGAAGGAATAGAGTGAATTGGAACGATGTGGTATATCGGGATCGATATGCTGTCAGTGGATTGAACCAGGGCATGTGAAGCATCTGGGATAAACCATGGAAAGTTTTGTGGGGCCTGGATGTAGAAAGGGAGCTGTGGTTTTGGTGCATTGTACATGATAGCTAGAGACTGAGTGTGAACGAATGTGGCTTTTGTTGTCTTTTCCTAGTGCTACCTCACGCGCATGCAGGGGAGGGTGCTGCCATTTCATGTGTGGCGGGATGGCGATGGGAATGAATAAAGGCAGGCAGTATGGATTAATTTCATGTGTATATGTATATGTCTATGTATATATATTTATATGTTGAAATGTATAGGTTTTTATATGTGCATGTGTGGACGTGTATGTATCTACATGTGTATATGGGTGGATTGGGCCATTCTTTTGTCTGTTTTCTTGCGCTATCTCGCTAATGCGGGAGACAGCGACAAAGTATGATAATGATCATAATAATGAAATTTATTTTATATTTTATTATACTTTGTCGCTGTCTCCCGCATTAGCGAGGTAGCGCAAGGAAAACGATGAAAGAATGGTCTAACCCACCCACATACACATGCATACACATACACGTCCACACACGCACATATATATACCTATACATTTGAATGTATAGATATATATACATACACAGACATATACTTATGTACATAATTCAGACTTGCTGCCTTAATTCACTCCCGTTGCTACCCTGCCACATATGAAATTACAACCCCCTCCCCCGCATGTGTGTGAGGTAGTGCTAGGAAAAGACAACAAAGGCCACACTCATTCACACTCAGTCTCTAGCTGTCATGTATAATGCACCAAAACCACAGCTCCCTTTCCATACGCAGGCCCCACAAAACTTTCCATGGATTACCCCAAACGTTTCACATGCCCTGGTTCAATCCATTGACAGCATGTCGACTCCAATTTACCACAACGTTCCAATTCACTCTATTCCTTGCACGCCTTTCATCCTCCTTCATGTTCAGGCCCCGATCGCTCAAAATCTTTTTCACTCCATCCTTCCACCTCCAATTTGGTCTCCCACTTCTCCTTGTTCCCTCCACCTCTGACACATATATTCTCTTGGTCAATCTTTCCTCACTCATTCTCTCCATGTGACCAAACCATTTCAACACACCCACTTCTGCTCTCTCAATCACACTCTTTTTATTACCACACATCTCTCTTACCCTTTCATTACTAACTCGATCAAACCACCTCACACCACATATTGTCCTCCAACATCTCATTTCCAACACATCCACCCTCTGAACAATCCTATCTAAAGCTCTCTCAATCACACTCTTTTTATTACCACACATCTCTCTTACCCTTTCAATACTTACTCGATCAAACCACCTCACACCACACATTTTCCTCAAACATCTCATTTCCAGCACATCCACCCTCCTCCGCACAACTCTATCTATAGCCCATGCCTCGCAACCATATAACATTGTTGGAACCACTATTCCTTTAAACATATCCATTTTTGCTTTCCAAGATAACGTTCTCGACTTCCACACATTTTTCAACGCTTCCAGAACTTTTGCCCCCTCCCCCACCCTATGACTTGCTTCCACTACCATGGTTCCATCCGCTGCCAAATCCTTTCCCAGATATCTAAAACACTTCACTTCCTCCAGTTTTTCTCCATTCAGACTTACTTCCCAATTGACTTGTCCCTCAACCCCACTGTACCTAATAATCTTGCTCTTATTCTCATTTACTCTCAGCTTTCTTCTTTCACACACTTTACCAAACTCAGTCACCAGCTTCTGCAGTTTCTCACCCGAATCAGCCACCAGCGCTATATCATCAGCAAACAATAACGGACTCACTTCCCAAGCTCTCTCATCCACAGACTGCATACTTGCCCCTCTTTCCAAAACTCTTGCATTCACCTCCCTAAGAACCCCATCCATAAACAAATTTAACAGCCATGGAGACATCACGCACCCCTGCCGCAAACCGACATTCACTGAGAACCAGTTATTTTCCTCTCTTCCCACTTGTACACATGCCTTACATCCTGGATAAAACTTTTCACTGCTTCTAGCAACTTTCTTCCCACTCCATATACTCTTAATAACTTCCACAGAGCATCTCTATCAACTCTTCATACGCCTTCTCCAAATCAATATATAGTGCATACAAATCCATTTGCTTTTCTAAGTATTTCTCATGTATATTCTTCAAAGCAAACACATGATCCACACATCCTCTACCACTTCTGAAACCACACTGCTCTTCCCTAATCTGATGCTCTGTACATGCCTTCACCCTCTCAGTCAATACCTTCTCATACAATTTCCCAGGAATACTCAACAAACTGTAATTTGAACACTCGCCTTTATCCCATTTGCCTTTGTACAATGGTACTATGCAAGCATTCCGCCAATCTTCAGGCACTTCACTATGAGTCATACATACACTGAATAACCTTACCAACCAGTCAATAATACAGTCACCCCCTTTTTGATAAATTCCACTGCAATATCATCCACACCCGCTGCCTTGCCAGCTTTCATCTTCCGCAAAGCTTTTACTCCCTCTTCTGTGTTTACCAAATCATTTTCCCTAACACTCTCACTTTGCACACCACCTCGACCAAAACACCCTATATCTGCCACTCTATCATCGAACACATTCAACAGACCTTCAAAGTACTCACACCATCTCCTTCTCACACCACTAGTACTTGTTATCACCTCCCCATTACCTCCCTTCACTGATGTTCCCATTTGTTCCCTTGTCTTACGCACTTTATTTACCTCCTTCCAAAACCTCTTTTTATTCTCCCTAAAGTTTAATGATACTCTCTCACCCCAACACTCATTTGCCCTCTTTTTCACTTCTTGCACCTTTCTCTTGACCTGCCTGTTTCTTTTATACTTCTCACAGTCATTTGCATGATTTCCCTGCAAAAATCGTCCAAATGCCTCTCTCTTCTCTTTCACTAATAATCTTACTTCTTCATCCCACCTCTCACTACCCTTTCTAATCTGCCCACCTCCCACGCTTCTCATGCTACAAGTATCTTTTGTGCAAGCCATCACTGCTTCCCTAAATACATCCCATTCCTCCCCCACTCCCCCTACCTTCCTTTGTTCTCACCTTTTTCCATTCTGTATTCAGTCTCTCCTGGTACTTCCTCACACAAGTCTCCAAGCTCACTTACTCTCACCACTCTCTTCACCTCAACTTTTTTTCTTCTTTTCTGAAAACCTCTACAAATCTTCACTGCCTCCACAAGATAATGATCAGACATCCCTGCAGTTGCACCTCTCAGCACATTAACATCCAAAAGTCTCTCTTTCGTGTGCCTATCAATTAACACGTAATCCAATAATGCTCTATGGCCATCTCTTCTTCTTATGCATATCTCTCTTTTTAAACCAGGTATTCCCAATCACCAGTCCTTTTTCAGCACATAAATCTACAAGCTCTTCACCATTTCCATTTACAACACTGAACACTCCATGTACACCAGTTATTCCCTCAACTGCCACATTACTCACCTTTACATTCAAATCACCCATCAGTATAACTCGGTCTCATGCATCAAAACTACTAACACACTCACTCAGCTGCTTCCAAAACACTTGCCTCTCATGATCTTTCTTCTCATGCCCAGGTGCATATGCACCAATAATCACCCATCTCTCTCCATCCACTTTCAGATTTACCCATATTAATCTAAAGTTTACTTTCTTACACTCTATCACATATTCCCACCACTCCTGTTTCAGGAGTAGTGCTACTCCTTCCCTTGCTCTTGTCCTCTCACTACCCCTTGACTAATCCCAAGACATCCCCAAACCACTCTTCTCCTTTACCCTTGAGCTTCGTTTAACTCAGAGCCAAAACATCCAGGTTCCTTTCCTCAAACATACTACCTATCCACACACATTTAGACATCCCACTCTGAGCCTTCAAGGAGGATGAGCACTCCCCGCATGACTCCTTCTGTTTCCCCTTTTAGAAAGTTCAATTACAAGGAGGGGATGGTTTCTAGCCCCTGCCCCCGTCCCCTTTAGTCGCCTTCTACGACATGTGAGGAATGTGTGGGATGTATTCTTTTTCCCCTATCCCCAGGGATATTTAATATTTTTCATTTTATTCTATCATTAGAGAGGTAGTGCCTGAAACAGAAGGCAGGCTACATTTGTTCACACTCATTCTCTAGCTTTCATTTTTAATTCATTGAAACCAGAGCTCCGTATCCACAACCAGGACCCTTATATACCACATTCATTCCAGTTCACTGTATCCTGTGCATGTCTTTTACCCCCTTGCATGTTTAGGCCATGATTGCTCAAAATTTTTTTTACTCCATCCTTCCATCTCCAATTTGGTCTTTGCATTCTCCTTGTTCCCTCCACTTCTGACACGCATACCCTATATGTTAACCTTTTCTTACTCATTCTTTCCACATTTTTCGATCCCATCCACCTTCAACTGAGGAGAGTCTCAAACCCTCAGTGCATTAGCCCGGATATATTTCCTGGGATAATTGAGGTGGTTAATTCACTTGGCCATGTAGATGCTGATTTGTGTAGGGAAAGGCCAAGAGTAACATCTCCAACAACAAACTTAGATTTTAGACATATCACATATCTGGGGACAGGAGAAAAATTCCCACATATTCCCCACATATCATAGAAGGCGATTAAAGAGGGCGGGAGCAGGGGGCTGGAAACCTTCCCCTCCTTGTATTTAACTTTCTAAAAGGGGAAACAGAAGGAGTCATGAGGGGAGTGCTCATCCTCCTCGAAGGCTCAGATTGGGGTGTCTAAATGTGTATGGATGTAACCAAGATGAGAAAAAAGGAGAGATAGGAAGTATGTTTGAGGAAAGGAATCTGGATGTTTTGGCTCTTAGTGAAACGAAGCTCAGGGATAAAGAGGAAGAGTGGTTTGGGAATGTCTCGGGATTAAAGTCAGGGGTTTGTGAGAGGACGAGAGCAAAGGAAGGAGTAGCACTACTCCTGAAGCAGGAGTTGTGGGAGTATGTGACAGAGTGTAAGAAAGTAAACTCTAAATTGATATGGGTAAAACTGAGATTTGATGGAGAAAGATGGGTGATTATTGGTGCCTATGCACCTGGTCATGAGAAGACAGATCATGAGAGGCTAGTTTTTTTGGAGCAGCTGAGTGAGTGTGTTAGTAGCTTTGATGCACAAGACCAGGTTATAGCGGTGATTGATTTGAATGCAAAAGTGAGTAATGTGGCAGTTGAGGGTATAATTGGTGTACATGGGGTGTTCAGTGTTGTAAATTGAATGTTGAAGAGCTTGTGGATTTGTATGCTAAAAAAGGACTGGTGATTGGGAGTACCTGATTTAAAAAGAGAGATTACATAGGTATACTTATGTGAGTAGGAGATATTACATATTAATTGGAGTGAGTAGGAGATATTACATATTAATTGAGAGGCACGTGAAAGAGAGACTTTTGGATGTTAATGTGCTGAGAGGTGCAACTGGAGGGATGTCTGATCATTATCTTGTGGAGGCAAAGGTGAAAATTTGTAGAGGTTTTCAGAAAAGAAGAGAGAATGTTGATTTGGAGATCAATGGAGATTTATAAAAAAAAGAGATGAATGGAGATTTATAAAAGAAAGCAGCTGGAGGTCAAGATGTGAAAAAGAGGTCAAATGAGAGATGGGATGAGAGAGTATCATTGAATTTTAAGTTGAATAAAAAGATGTTTTGGAAGTAGGTAAATAAAGTGCATAAGACAAGAGAACAAATGGGAACATCGGTGAAGGGGGGCTAATGGGGAGGTAATAACAAGTAGTAATGAAGTGAGAAGGAGATGGAGTGGGTATTTTAAAGGTTTGTTGAATGTGTTTGATGATAGAGTGGCAGAAATAGGGTGTTTTGGTCAAGATGGTGTACAAAGTGAGATGATCAGGGAGAATGGTTTGGTAAACAGAGAAGAGGTAGTGAGAGCTTTGCAGAAGATGAAAGCCAGCAGGGCAGTGGGTTTGGATGGTATTACAGTGGAATTTATAAAAAAATGGGGTGACTGTGCTGTTGATTGGTTGGTAAGGATATTCATTGTATGTATGGTTCATGGTGAAGTGCCTAAGGGTTGGCGGAATGCATGTATAGTGCCACTGTACAAAGGCAAAGGGGATAAAGGTGAGTGCTCAAATTACAGAGGTATAAGTTTGTTGAGTATTCCTGGGAAATTATATGGGAAGGTATTCATTGAGAGGGCATGTACAGAGCATCAGATGGGGAAGAGCAGTGTGGTTTCAGAAGTGGTAGAGAATGTGTGGATCAGGTGTTTGCTTTGAAGAATGTATGTGAGCAATACTTGAAAAGAACAGATGTATTTGTATGTAGCATTTATGGATCTGGAGAAGGCATACAATGGGATTGATAAGAGATGTTTTGTGGAAGGCATTAGAGTGTATGGTGTGGGAGGTAAGTTGCTTAAAGAATGAAAAGTTTTTACCATGGATGTAAGTCATGTGTACGAGTTGGAAGAGAGGAAAATGATTGGTATCCTGTGAATGTCAGTTTACGGCAGGGGTGTGTGATATCTCCTTGGCTGTTTAATTTGTTTATGGATGGGGTTGTTTGGGAGGTGAATGCAAGAGTTTTGGAGAGAGGGGCAAGTATGCAGTCTGTTGTGGATGAGAGGGTTTGGGAAGTGAGTCTGTTGTTGTTTGCTGATGATACAGCACTTGTGGCTGATTCAGGTGAGAAGCTGCAGAAATTGGTGACTGAGTTTGGTAAATTGTGTGAAAGAAGAAAGCTGAGAGTAAATGTGAATAAGAGCAGGGTTATTAGGTCAGTCGGGTTGAGGGACAAGTTAACTGTGATGTAAGGATGAAGGGAGAAAAACTGGAGGAAGTGAAGTGTTTTAGATATCTGGGAGTGGATTTAGCAGCGATTGATACCATGGAATCAGAGGTGAGTCACAGGGTGGAAGAGGGGGAGAAGGTTGTGTGAGCATTGAAGAATGTGTGGAAAGTGAGAATGTTATCTTGGAGAGCAAAAATGGGTATGTTTGAAGGAATAGTGGTTCCAATAATGTTATATGGTTGCAAGGCATGGGCTATAGATCAGGTTGTGCGGAGGGGAGTGGATGTGTTGGAAATGAAATGTTTGAGGATAATATGCGTGTGAGGTGGTTTGATTGAGTAAGTAATGAAAGGGTAAGAGAGACGTGTGGTAATAAAAAGAGTGTGGTTGAGAGAGCACAAGAGGGTGTTTTGAAATGGTTTGGTCACATGGAGAGAATGAGTGAGGAAAGATTGACAAAGAGGATAGATGTGTCAGAGGTAGAGGGAAGGAGGAGAAGCGGGAGACCAATTTGGAGGTGTAAGGATGGAGTGAAAAAGATTTTGAATGATCTGGGCCTAAACATACAGGAGGGTGAAAGGCGTGCAAGGAATAGAGTGAATTGGAATGATGTGGTATACTGGGGTCGACGTGCTGTCAAAGGATTGAACCAGGGCATGTGAAGTGTCTGGAGTAAGCCATGGAAAGGTGTGTGTGGAGCTGTGGTTTGGGTGCATTACACATGACAGCTAGAGACTGAGTGTGAACGAATGTGGCCTTTTTGTCTTTTCCTAGTGGTACCTCGTGCACTTGTTTTGGTCGAGGTGGTGTGCAAAGTGAGAGGGTTAGGGAAAATGATTTGGTAAACCGAGAAGAGGTAGTAAAAGCTTTGCGGAAGATGAAAGCCGGCAAGGCAGCAGGTTTGGATGGTATTGCAGTGGAATTTATTAAAAAAGGGGGTGACTGTATTGTTGACTGGTTGGTAAGGTTATTTAATGTATGTATGACTCATGGTGAGGTGCCTGAGGATTGGCGGAATGCGTGCATAGTGCCATTGTACAGAGGCAAAGGGGATAAGAGTGAGTGCTCAAATTACAGAGGTATAAGTTTGTTGAGTATTCCTGGTAAATTATATGGGAGGGTATTGATTGAGAGGGTGAAGGCATGTACAGAGCATCAGATTGGGGAAGAGCAGTGCGGTTTCAGAAGTGGTAGAGGATGTGTGGATCAGGTGTTTGCTTTGAAGAATGTATGTGAGAAATACTTAGAAAAGCAAATGGATTTGTATGTAGCATTTATGGATCTGGAGAAGGCATATGATAGAGTTGATAGAGATGCTCTGTGGAAGGTATTAAGAATATATGGTGTGGGAGGCAAGTTGTTAGAAGCAGTGAAAAGTTTTTATCGAGGATGTAAGGCATGTGTACGTGTAGGAAGAGAGGAAAGTGATTGGTTCTCAGTGAATGTAGGTTTGCGGCAGGGGTGTGTGATGTCTCCATGGTTGTTTAATTTGTTTATGGATGGGGTTGTTAGGGAGGTAAATGCAAGAGTCCTGGAAAGAGGGGCAAGTATGAAGTCTGTTGGGGATGAGAGAGCTTGGGAAGTGAGTCAGTTGTTGTTCGCTGATGATACAGCGCTGGTGGCTGATTCATGTGAGAAACTGCAGAAGCTGGTGACTGAGTTTGGTAAAGTGTGTGGAAGAAGAAAGTTAAGAGTAAATGTGAATAAGAGCAAGGTTATTAGGTACAGTAGGGTTGAGGGTCAAGTCAATTGGGAGGTGAGTTTGAATGGAGAAAAACTGGAGGAAGTGAAGTGTTTTAGATATCTGGGAGTGGATCTGTCAGCGGATGGAACCATGGAAGCGGAAGTGGATCATAGGGTGGGGGAGGGGGCGAAAATTTTGGGAGCCTTGAAAAATGTGTGGAAGTCGAGAACATTATCTCGGAAAGCAAAAATGGGTATGTTTGAAGGAATAGTGGTTCCAACAATGTTGTATGGTTGCGAGGCGTGGGCTATGGATAGAGATGTGCGCAGGAGGATGGATGTGCTGGAAATGAGATGTTTGAGGACAATGTGTGGTGTGAGGTGGTTTGATCGAGTAAGTAACGTAAGGGTAAGAGAGATGTGTGGAAATAAAAAGAGCGTGGTTGAGAGAGCAGAAGAGGGTGTTTTGAAATGGTTTGGGCACATGGAGAGAATGAGTGAGGAAAGATTGACCAAGAGGATATATGTGTCGGAGGTGGAGGGAACGAGGAGAAGAGGGAGACCAAATTGGAGGTGGAAAGATGGAGTGAAAAAGATTTTGTGTGATCGGGGCCTGAACATGCAGGAGGGTGAAAGGAGGGCAAGGAATAGAGTGAATTGGAGCGATGTGGTATACAGGGTTTGACGTGCTGTCAGTGGATTGAATCAAGGCATGTGAAGCGTCTGGGGTAAACCATGGAAAGCTGTGTAGGTATGTATATTTGCGTGTGTGGACGTGTGTATGTACATGTGTATGGGGGGGGGGGGTTGGGCCATTTCTTTCGTCTGTTTCCTTGCGCTACCTCGCAAACGCGGGAGACAGCGACAAAGTATAAAAAAAAAAAAAAAAAAAAAAAAAAAAAAACCTCGTGCACGCTCATGGGGAGAGGGAATGCTGTTTCATGTGTGGTGCGGTGGTGACGGAAACGGATGAAGGCAACATGTATCAATATGTACATGTGTGTACATATTGTCTGTGTATGTATATGTATGTATATGTTGAAATGTGTAGCTATGCATGTGTGTGTGTGTGTGTAGGCGTTTATGTATATACATGTTTATGTGGGTGGGTTGGGCCATTTTTCGTCTGTTTTCTTGCGCTACCTCGCTAACACGGGAGATAGCGATTAAGTATAATGAAAAGAAAAAACAGCATCTTAGTACATAACTAGGTCAGAATGACTGAAAATACACATTAAACAATCAACAGACAAAATATTGAAAGTAGTATAAGTTACAGTCTGAGTATAAATACTGCTCTCTTTCCATCTACAAATAATGTCAATACCATTGTTAAACAATCAACAGACAAAATATTGAAAGTAGTATAAGTTACAGTCTGAGTATAAATACTGCTCTCTTTCCATCTACAAATAATGTCAATACCATTGTTCTTTCATATAACCATTAATCAAGGATCACTGACAAATAATGAGCAAATCCATCTTGATTATACAGAGACAATGGTTGAACACATATAGCCATCTAGATTGCAAGGAAGAGAGAGATTGAATGTATGCTTCAGCAGAGTAGCTGCAGTTCCCAGAATTATTTTACTAATATAACAAGCACTTCTTTAAACAAAAAAGTAATAATTTTAATTTTTACAATGCTTAGATAATAATTTACATAAGAAAGACAATGTCATTGACATAATATAAGAATTTAATACACTCCAGAAGATTCATATCATTCCCAAAATTTATAAGAGTAAACATAATGGCTCTTATTGAAGGATACTGCACAAAACAAGAATTTTTTTTTCAAAGATGTAAGAAAAAAAGGGATAGTGATATAGTTTTCCTGTGGGGCAGGGTAGTGACAATAATGGCTGAAGGTAAAGTATGAATATGTACATATATATGTATGTAATGTCTGTGTATGTGTATGTATATGTATATATATGTTGATATGTATATGTATTATCCCTGGGGATAGGGGATTAAGAATACTTCCCACGTATTCCCTGCGTGTCGTAGAAGGCGACTAAAAGGGGAGGGAGCGGGGGGCTGGAAATCCTCCCCTCTCGTTTTTTTTTTTTTTTTTAATTTTCCAAAAGAAGGAACAGAGGGGGGCCAGGTGAGGATATTCCAAAAAAGGCCCAGTCCTCTGTTCTTAACGCTACCTCGCTAACGCGGGAAATGGCGAATAGTTTGAAAAAAAAAAAATGTATATGTATGTATATGTGCAAGGGAAGAAGTAGCGTTACTCCTGAAACAGGAGTGGTGGGAGTATGTGAGAGAGTGTAAGAAAGTAAACTCTAGATTGATATGGGTAAGACTGAAAGTGGATGGAGACAGATGGGTGATTATTGGTGCATATGCACCTGGACATGAGAAGAAAGATCATGAGAGGCAAGTGTTTTTGGGAGCAGCTGAGTGAGTGTGTTAGTAGTTTTGATGCACGAGAACGGGTTATAGTGATGGGTGATTTGAATGCAAAGGTGAGTAATGTGGCAGTTGAGGGAATAATTGGTGTACATGGTGTGATTAGTGTTGTAAATGGAAATGGTGAAGAGCTTGTAGATTTGTGTGCTGAAAAAGGACTGGTAATTGGGAATACCTGGTTTAAAAAGAGATATACATAATTATATGTATGTAAGTAGGAGAGATGGCCAGAGAGCGTTATTGGATTACGTGTTAATTGATAGGCCCATGAAAGAGAGACTTTTGGATGTTAATGTGCTGAAAGGTGCAACTGGAGGGATGTCTGATAATTATCTTGTGGAGGTGAAGGTGAAGATTTGTAGAGGTTCTTGGAAAAGAAGAGAGAATGTTGGGGTGAAAGAGTGGTGAAAGTAAGTGAGCTTGGGAAGGAGACTAGTGTGAAGAAGTACCAGGAGAGACTGTGTGCAGAATGGAAAAAGGTGAGAGCAAAGGACGTAAGGGGAGTGGGGGAGGAATGGGATGTATTTAGGGAAGCAGTGATGGCTTGCGCAAAAGATGCTTGTGGCATGAGAAGCGTGAGAGGTGGGCAGATTAGAAAGGGTAGTGAGTGGTGGGATGAAGTAAGATTATTAGAGAAAGAGGAGAGAGAGGCATTTGGACAAGTTTTGGAGGGAAATAGTGCAAATGACTGGGAAAATTATAAAAGAAAGAGGCAGGAAGTCAAGAGAAAGGTGCAAAAGGTGAAAAAGAGGCAAATGAGAGTTGGAATGAGGAGTACCATTAAATCTTAGGGAGAATGGAAAGATGTTTTGGAGGGAGGTGAATAAAGTGCATAAGACAAGAGAACAAATGGGAACATCGGTGAAGGGGGCTAATGGGGAGGTGATGACAAGTAGTGGTGATGTGAGAAGGAGATGGAGTGAGTATTTTGAAGGTTTGTTGAATGTGTTAGATGATAGAGTGGCAGACATAGGGTGTTTTGGTTGAGGTGGTGTGTGAAGTGAGAGGGTTATAGAGAATGATATGGTAAACAGAGAAGAGGTAGTAAAGGCTTTGAGGAAGATGAAAGCTGGCAGGGCAGCGGGTTTGGATGGTATTGCAGTGGAATTTATTGAAAAAGTGGGTGACTGTGTTGTTGACTGGTTGGTAAGGATATTTTATGTATGTACGACTCATGGTGAGGTGCCTGAGGACTGGTGGAATGTACAAAGGCAAAAGGGATGAAGGTGAGTGGTCATATTACAGAGATATAAGTTTCTTGAGCATTCCTGGGAAATTATATGGGAGGATATTGATTGAGAGGGTGAAGGCATGTACAGAACATCAGATTGGGGAAGAGCAATGTGGTTTCAGAAGTGGTAGAGGATGTGTGGATCAGGTGTTTGCTTTAAAGAATGTATATGAGAAATACTTAGAGAAAAGCAAATGGATATGTATTAGGCATTTATGGATCTGGAAAAGGCCTGTGATAGAGTTGATAGAGATGCTCTGTGGAAGGTATTAAGAATATATGGTATAGGAGGCAAGTTGTTAGAAGCAGTGAGAAGTTTTTATTGAGGATGTAAGGCATGTGTGCCAGTGGGAAGAGAGGAAAGTGATTGGTTTTCACTGAATGTTGGTTTACGGCAGGGGTGCGTGATGTCTCCATGGTTGTTTAATTTGTTTATGGATGAGGTTGTTAGGGAGGTGAATGCAAGAGTTTTGGAGAGAGGGGCAAGTATGCAGTCCGTTGTGGATGAGAGAGCTTGGGAAGTGAGTCAGTTGTTGTTCGCTGATGATACAGTGCTGGTGGCTGATTCAGATGAGAAACTGCAGAAGCTGGTGACTGAGTTTGGTAAAGTGTGTGAAAGAAGAAAGCTGAGAGTAAATGTGAATAAGAGCAAGGATATTTGGTTCATTAGGGTTGAGGGACAGGTAAATTGGGAGGTAAGTTTGAATGGAGAAAAACTGGAGTAAGTGAAGTGTTTTAGATATGTGGGAGTGGGTTTGGCAGTGGATGGATCTGTGGAAGTGGAAGTGAGTCACAGGTTGGGGAGGTGGCAAAAGTTCTGGGAGCATTGAAAAATGTGTGGAAGGTGAAAACATTATCTCGGAAAGCAAAAATGGGTATATTTGAAGGTGTAGTGGTTCCAACAATGTTATATGGTTGCGAGGCATGGGCTATAGATAGAGTTGTGTGGAGGAGGGTGGATGTGCTGGAAATGAGATGTTTGAGGACAATATGTGGTTTGAGGTGGTTTGATCGAGTAAGTAATGAAGGGTATGAGAGATGTGTGGTAATAAAAAGAGTGTGGTTGAGAGAGCACAAGAGGGTGTCTTAAAATGGTTTGGTCACATGGAGAGAATGAGTGAGGAAAGATTGACAAAGAGGATATATGTGTCAGAGGTGGAGGGAACAAGAAGTGGGAGACCAAATTGGAGGTGGAAAGATGGAATGAAAAAGATTTTGAGCGATCGCGGCCTGAACATGCAGGAGGGTGAAAGGCGTGGAAGGAATAGAGTGAATTGGAACGATGTGGTATACCGGGATCGATATGCTGTCAGTGGATTGAACCAGGGCATGTGAAGCATCTGGGATAAACCATGGAAAGTTTTGTGGGGCCTGGATGTAGAAAGGGAGCTGTGGTTTTGGTGCATTGTACATGATAGCTAGAGACTGAGTGTGAACGAATGTGGCTTTTGTTGTCTTTTCCTAGTGCTACCTCACGCGCATGCAGGGGAGGGTGCTGCCATTTCATGTGTGGCGGGATGGCGATGGGAATGAATAAAGGCAGGCAGTATGGATTAATTTCATGTGTATATGTATATGTCTATGTATATATATTTATATGTTGAAATGTATAGGTTTTTATATGTGCTTGTGTGGACGTGTATGTATATACATGTGTATATGGGTGGATTGGGCCATTCTTTTGTCTGTTTTCTTGCGCTATCTCGCTAATGCGGGAGACAGTGACAAAGTATGATAATGATCATAATAATGATATTTATTTTATATTTTATTATACTTTGTCGCTGTCTCCCGCATTAGCGAGGTAGCGCAAGGAAAACGATGAAAGAATGGTCTAACCCACCCACATACACATGCATACACATACACGTCCACACACGCACATATATATACCTATACATTTGAATGTATAGATATATATACATACACAGACATATACTTATGTACATAATTCAGACTTGCTGCCTTAATTCACTCCCGTTGCTACCCTGCCACATATGAAATTACAACCCCCTCCCCCGCATGTGTGTGAGGTAGTGCTAGGAAAAGACAACAAAGGCCACACTCGTTCACACTCAGTCTCTAGCTGTCATGTATAATGCACCAAAACCACAGCTCCCTTTCCATACGCAGGCCCCACAAAACTTTCCATGGATTACCCCAAACGTTTCACATGCCCTGGTTCAATCCATTGACAGCATGTCGACTCCAATTTACCACAACGTTCCAATTCACTCTATTCCTTGCACGCCTTTCATCCTCCTTCATGTTCAGGCCCCGATCGCTCAAAATCTTTTTCACTCCATCCTTCCACCTCCAATTTGGTCTCCCACTTCTCCTTGTTCCCTCCACCTCTGACACATATATTCTCTTGGTCAATCTTTCCTCACTCATTCTCTCCATGTGACCAAACCATTTCAACACACCCACTTCTGCTCTCTCAATCACACTCTTTTTATTACCACACATCTCTCTTACCCTTTCATTACTAACTCGATCAAACCACCTCACACCACATATTGTCCTCCAACATCTCATTTCCAACACATCCACCCTCTGAACAATCCTATCTAAAGCTCTCTCAATCACACTCTTTTTATTACCACACATCTCTCTTACCCTTTCATTACTTACTCGATCAAACCACCTCACACCACATATTGTCCTCCAACATCTCATTTCCAACACATCCACCCTCTGAACAATCCTATCTAAAGCCCATGCCTTGTAAACATATAACATTGTTGGAACCACTATTCCTTCAAACACACCCATTTTTGCTTTCCGAGATAATGTTCTTGCCTTCCACACATTCATCTATGCTCCCAGAACCTTTGCCCCTTCCCCCACCCTGTGACTCACTTCCACTTCCATGGTTCAATCTGCTGCTAAATCCACTCCCAGATATCTAAAACACTTCACTTCCTCCAGTTTATCTCCATTCACACTTATCTCCCAGTTGACTTGTCCCTCAGCCCTACTGTACCTAATACCTTACTCTTCTTTACATTTACTCTCAGCTTTCCTCTTTCACATACTTTACCAAACTCAGTCACCAGCTTCTGCAGCTTCTCACCCGAATCAGCCACCAGTGCTGTATCATCAGCGAACAACAGACTGCATACTTGCCCCTCTTTCCAAAACTCTTGCATTCACCTCCCTAAGAACCCCATCCATAAACAAATTTAACAGCCATGGAGACATCACGCACCCCTGCCGCAAACCGACATTCACTGAGAACCAGTTATTTTCCTCTCTTCCCACTTGTACACATGCCTTACATCCTGGATAAAACTTTTCACTGCTTCTAGCAACTTTCTTCCCACTCCATATACTCTTAATAACTTCCACAGAGCATCTCTATCAACTCTTCATACGCCTTCTCCAAATCAATATATAGTGCATACAAATCCATTTGCTTTTCTAAGTATTTCTCATGTATATTCTTCAAAGCAAACACATGATCCACACATCCTCTACCACTTCTGAAACCACACTGCTCTTCCCTAATCTGATGCTCTGTACATGCCTTCACCCTCTCAGTCAATACCTTCTCATACAATTTCCCAGGAATACTCAACAAACTGTAATTTGAACACTCGCCTTTATCCCATTTGCCTTTGTAATGGCACTATGCATGCATTCAGCCAATCCTCAGGCACTTTACCATGAACCATACATACATTGAATATCCTCACCAACCAGACAACAACACAGTCACCCCTTTTTTGATAAATTCCACTGCAATACCATCCAAACCTGCCACCTTGCTGGCTTTCATCTTCTGCAAAGCTTTCACTACCTCTTTGTTTACCAAACCATTCTCCCTGACTCTCTCACTTTGCACACCACCTCAACCAAAACAATCTGCCAGTGTATCATACAACACATTCAAGAAACCTTCAAAATACGCACTCCATCTCCTCACATCACCATTACTTGTTATAACTTCCCCATTAGCCCCCTTCACCGATGTTCCCATATGTTTTCTTGTCTTACGCACTTTATTTACCTCCTTTATTCTTTCTAAAATCTAATGATACTCTCTCACCCTAACTATCATTTGCCCTCTTTTTCACCTCTTGCACCTTTCTCTTGACCTCTTGCCTCTATCTTTTATACATCTCCCAGTCATTTGCACTATTTCCCTGCAAAACTTGTCCAAATTCCTCTCTCTTCTCTTTCACTGATAATCTTACTTCTTCACCCCACCACTCACTATACTTTCTAATCTGCCCATCTCCCACGCTTCTCATGCCACAGGCATCCTTTGCGCAAGCCATCGCTGCTTCCCTAAATACATCCCATTCCTCCCCCACTCCCCTTACGTTCTTTGCTCTCACCTTTTTCCATTCTACTTTTAATCTTTCCTGGTACTTCCTCACACAAGTCTCCTTCCTAAGTTCACTTACTCTCACTACTCTCTTCACCCCAACATTTCCTCTTCTTTTCTGAAAACCTCTACAAATCTTCACCTTCGCCTCTACAAGATAATTATCAGACATCCTTCCAGTTGCACCTCTCAGCACATTAACATCCAAAAGTCTCTCTTTCACACACGCTTATCGATTAACAAATAATCCAGTTATGCTTGCTGGCCATCTCTCCTACTTACATATGTATACTTGTGTATATCTCTCTTTTTAAACTAGGTATTCCCAGTCACCAGTCCTTTTTCAGCACACAAATCTACAAGCTTTTCATCATTTCCATTTAGAACACTGAACACCCCATGTACACCAATTATTCCCTCAACTGCCACATTACTCACCTTTACATTCAAATCACCCACCACTATAACCCGGTCTCGTGCATCAAAACTGCTAACACACTCACTCAGCTGCTCCTAAAACACTTGCCTCTTATGATGTTTCTTCTCATGCCCAGGTGCATAGGCATCAATAATCACCCATCTCTCTCCATCCACTTTCAGTTTTACCCATATCAATCTAGAGTTTACTTTCTTATACTCTCACATATTCCCACCACTCCTGTTTCAGGAATAGTGCTACACCTTTCTTTGCTCTTGTCCTCTCACCAACCCCTGACTTTACTCCCATTCTTCATCTGTTTCTTGGCGCTACCTTGCTGATGCGGGAAACAGCAGTTGAGTGTAATAAGATAAATGATAGATTTATATATATATTTATCCCTGGGGATAGGGGAGAAAGAATACTTCCCATGTATTCCCTGCATGTTGTAGAAGGCGACTAAAAGGGGAGGGAGCGGGTGGCTGGAAATCTTCCCCTCTCGTTTTTTTTTTTAATTTTCCAAAAGAAGGAACAGAGAAGGGGGCCAGGTGAGGATATTCCCTCAAAGGCCCAGTCCTCTGTTCCTAACGCTACCTTGCTAATGCAGGAAATGGCGAATAGTATGAAAGAAAGAAAATATATATATTTATGTGTATGCGAGTGGATGTGTCAGTGTGTTTGTTGTTAGTGCCATGCTAATGCAAGTAATGGCGATGAAGTAAAAAAAGACATTCATAACATCCCTCTCCTCAGAAAAAGACATGAGTCATCCTTCAAGTTGACACATGACTAGCGGACATGCAGGACAATGCATTTGCTACAATATTATTTTTCCCTCTTAATGCTGGATGACTATATCATAATCATGTAACATAAATCTCCAATGGATTAACTGGTGCTTACCATTTTGCATATTATATAAAAAATTAGAGGATTATGGTGAGCAAAAACTTAAGTGGGTTTTCCTAATGCTTTTAAATAAGCATCAAAGTTTTTTAAACTCAGAGTCAAAGATAAAATTGCCTTCTCAACAGTACTATGATTTCTTTGATAAGGAAGAAGCTTTAGAAAAATGACACAATAGATCATCATTGCCTTGCTTCTCCTTTGTTAGCACTCTACCAACACTGACATCATGAGTGTGCACATATAAAATATTGTTTTTCACAGTTGGGAGCAAATAGAATTGAAGCACTAATAAACATTTGTTTTATCTTAGCAAAAGCATTATTACATTTGTCACCCACACATATTTTGCAGTTTTTGACAACAACCTTGTTAATGGTAATGCAACAGTGGAAATATTTTTACAAAACCTTCTCTAATAACTACTCATTCCAAGGAATCTCAGCAAGTTTTTTCTATTTGAAGGAACAGGATATGTCGCTATACTTTCAATTTTGCATCAGCTGGTCATACTTCTTGTCCCACAATATCACCTAAATGCACAACATAATCCCTCACAAAATCTTTAAAGTAAGATTCACCATGATTTACCTATCAAACACTTTTCTAATCAAGATGTGTTTATCCAATTCTTTAGAATATCACATGGTATCATCAATACTTCTACGACACTTGGAGGTGGAGGTGGAGGTGGAAAGATGGAGTGAAAAAGATTTTGTGTGATCGGGGCCTGAACATGCAGGAGGGTGAAAGGCGGGCAAGGAATAGAGTGAATTGGATCGATGTGGTATACCGGGGTTGACGTGCTGTCAGTGGATTGAATCAGGGCATGTGAAGCGTCTGGGGTAAACCATGGAAAGTTGTGTGGGGCCTGGATGTGGAAAGGGAGCTGTGGTTTCGGGCATTATTGTGTGACAGCTGGAGACTGAGTGTGAACGAATGGGGCCTTTGTTGTCTTTTCCTAGTGCTACCTCGCACACGTGAGGGGGGAGGGGGATGGTATTCCATGTGTGGCGAGGTGGCAATGGGAATGAATAGGGGCAGTGTGAATTGTGTGCATGGGTATATATGTATGTGTCTGTGTGTGTATATATATGTGTACATTGAGATGTATAGGTATGTATATTTGCGTGTGTGGGCGTGTGTGTGTGTGTACATTGTGTATGGGGGTGGGTTGTGCCATTTCTTTCGTCTGTTTCCTTGTGCTACCTCACAAATGCGGGAGACAGCGACAAAGCAAATAAATAATCATCAATACTATGCAGGAGGGTGAAGGGCGTGCAAGGAATAGCATGAATTGGAACAATGTGGTATACCGGGGTCAACGTGCTGTCAAAGGATTGAACCAGGGCATCTGGGGTAAACCATGGAAAGTTGTGGGGCCTGGATGTGGAAAGGGAGCTGTGGTTTTGGTGCATTATACATGACAGCTAGAGACTGAGTGTGAATGAATGTGGCCTTTGTTGTCTTTTCCTAGTGCTACCTTGCACACATGCTGGGGGAGGGGGTTGTCATTTCATGTGTGGCGGAGTGGTGACGGGAAATGAATTAGGGCAGACATTATGAGTTATGTACATGTGTATATATGTATATGTCTGTGTGTGTATATATATGTGTATGTTGAGATGTATAGGAATGTTTATGTGCTGTGTATGGATGTGTATGTATATACATGTGTATGTGGGTGGGTTGGGCCATTTTTTGTGTTTCCTTGTGCTACCTCGCTAATGTGGGAGACAGCGACAAAGTATAATAAATATAAATATCATCAATAAATACTGATCAATTTTCAACACCACACAACACTTCTTGTCTAACCTCTGATTGCTTTCCACAGCTTTCCATGCCAAATGGTAACACTTTATATTTGTCTAACCCATCCATGGTTACAGATGCTGAGATGGCTTTCTCCTACCAGCCAATATCCTCTCAACAAGTCAGACTTACTCACAGATCTTGCATCTCCCACTTGGGCAATACAGTCATCCATTCTAGGAACAGGATAAGAATCAGTATTGGTTACATTGTTGACTTTCCGGTAGTCTATACAAAATCTATAAGAACAGTCAGGTTTAGGAATTGATACACATGGTGAGCTCCAAGGGCTATTACTTGGTTGTATCACATCATGCTTGAGCATGTATTCTACCTCCTTTTTCATCAATTCTCTTTTCTTCAGGCTCACTTGTTAAGGATGTTGTTTACTTGGAGAAACATTTTTTACCTCAACATAATGGGAAAGGGGAGAAAGAATACTTCCCATGTATTCCCTGCCTGTTGTAAAAGGCGACTAAAAGGGGAGGGAGCGAGGGGCTGGAAGTCCTCCCCTCCCATTTTTCCTTTTCCAAAAAAGGAATGGAGAAGGGGGCCAAGTGAGGATATTCCATCTAAGGCTCAGTCCTCTGTTCTTAACACTACCTCGTTAACGTGGAAAATGGCGAATATGTATGAAAAAATAATTGATTACAGTACTCATTCCTCTGGGAGCATCAGGAAATAGTGGCATAGTCATTTATGATTTCTAAATATCACGTCTTTGTTCTGTGTCCAATTGGTCGTGCTTATTTTCTAACTTAATATCATAGAATTTTTCAAATTTGTATCTTCACATCATATGGACCATAGAATTTTTCATTCTCAACCTTTACACAACCACAACTTGCCTATTCCCCTACTATATTAGCTTTCTTTTCACATTCCACTTTTCTCTCAAAATAAGGCTTCAATGAAATAACATGACGTAGCTGGTTCTTCTTGTGCCTATCTGTTGTGCTTGCACCATAATTCAAATCTCCTAATTTCTTTATTACTATCTGAGGACTACTATACCTTGCTTTATGAGGGTTACCTTGCACCAGCAATAACACTAACACCTCTTCTGACTGGAACTCTCAGGCCCTGGCATTTTGGTCATACCAGATGTACATATCATCTTAGGACTGCTTCAGGTCCTCAATGACATGCTCATAAACTGTAAACGGTCTACCCATGAAAGTACACACATGACTTGGCAGGTTTGGAGAATCATAATTACTTAAACATTTTTTCATTCAACATACTTAATGGCCCCACCACATTATGATAAAAAACAAGTTCAGATGGGCTAAACCCTGTTGACTCCTGCACAGCATCTCTCAAGGCAAATAGAGCTAATGGAACACTCTCATCCCAATCAATACCAAGTTCTTTACAATACATTCTCAGTATTTTTTTAATGTTTGATGAGACCATTTTACGTAGGGTGGGATGAACTTGATAGACTGTTCAGTGTGTAGTCCTTTCAGAACTTTTTTTAACACAGTGTTGATAAAATTGCTCCCTTGATTAGACTGAATTATATCTGGCAGTTCTACCCACAAAAATCATTTAACTAACTCTTCGAAAGTATTTTTATTGTGGATACTCTCAGCAGACTTGCTCTAGGGAAGTGGGTTGACAAATTCATGATAGTTGACAAATGATTATTTCCTCTTGATTTTATGGCAAAGGTCCAACATGATCAATTGTGATTCTATAAAAGGCTTGGCAAAAGGTGGAATAGGTTTTAGTGGAAGAGGATGAATCTGATTTGGTTTTCATAATTTCTGAAATTTGGATGTCTACAAAATTTGGCAACATCTTTCTTAACACTGGGCCAATGAAAATGCATCAATAGCTTACATACAGTCATCCTTACTCCTAAATGTCCAGAATCATGAGGTAAAGCAATGATGATATTCCTTTATACAAGAGGAACTATAATCTGTTTTTTCGTCTTCCTGTGATCTGGTGTAGGAATACTTGGAGATCTCCACTTTTTCATAAACATGAAACTACAAATCTAGAATCCAACTGACTCATCATTCAACTAGCCATTTCTCTCTGCTTCATTTCAACCTTCCTTCAAGCTGTTATCTTCCAACTGAAATTTTATCATCTCATCTTTATCAACTTTGAAATCTGGAAGATAATCCACTTTTAACTCCACATTGTCACCCCTCAAATAATTTACCCAATCCTATGTATCTCTAACCTGAGCCATAGCTCTAGTAACAATACAAGTAGGATATGTAATAGTATTTTCGACAGACACATTTGTCACATTGCAATGATCATAACATACAGAATGTAAGTCTGGCAGGTACGTATTAGTACCCCTGTCAGGAATCCCTTTACATCTTCAGAACTATCTGTCCTAATATATTTAGGAACAGAGATATTAACATTTGTTTTATGACCAAACAAATCAATAGAATTATATTCAACAAAGTCAAGGAGATTGTCAGTCATTTTTGGTTCTGGAACTACTGTGTCTCCTGCCAAATCACTTCCTGACAATGTGTCCACTCCATGGATAGGAAGTTCATCACTCACACCAACTTTAACTTTACCATTAACAAATCCAGTCTCAAAGTTAACATAATGCAGTGGAATGATTATTTCTGCTCCTAACCCTCTGACATTAGCCTTTTCAACTCCAGTCCATTCTAGCAGTTTCTGTGATGACTAGGCTCTAGGTAGCTTTGGTGTCCCAAAAGACCATAATTATCCTCTTAAAATCACCTTCCAATGATATATATCCATGTTGTAAATGGCTCAAAACTAACCTCATGCTTTTTAACTTTACTGTCCCCAGTACCTGTTATCTCGCTATAGGTATTCTGAGGTTTTCCCTGGAGCAAAAGTTAATACAGCTGTCTCTGAGGTATTTTTACACTGAAATTTGACATGGCTTGTTTCCCCACATGCATAACATATTACTGACATTCTCTCGTGCCAACCCTCAGGTCTGTTAGAACCTGACTATGACTTAATAACATTTATTCATGGCTGACCTTGCACCTTATCACCCACAGTTTGCTTATAATGATAGTTTGAACCTTGTCTTGAACCCTTTGCTTGGTTTTGTTTCCCTTTGTCACTGGACTAATATTTGAATTATTTGCATTCCTTGTTTGTATGTTGTCTCTTCTTTGTACATTTTCTACTCATCTGTTAGTTGATATGCTAAATGTGCTTCCTCTTTCAGATCCTTAATTCTGTTCTTGTAGACTTTATACTTAATATCAAGAAGTACTAGATTTTTGAAATCTTTCTTTCATACTATTCGCCATTTCCCGCGTTAGCGAGGTAGCGTTAAGAACAGAGGACTGGGCCTTTGAGGGAATAGCAAGATTACTTGCCTCAAAGCTTCCTTTGTTTTGACATCCTCAGATTTACACCATCTGTCAAATTTCATTTCTCACAATCTCGCTAACTCTACATGAGCTTGCTCAGTTAATTTGTTCAGACCTCAAAACCTTCTCCTGTAGGCTACTGGGCTCAGATGAACAGTTTTTAACACAATCTCTCTGATTACTTCATAATCAACACAGTCTATTGTGCCTCTGTTGCTTCACCTCTGAATTTTGTTTGAACAAGAATTGTGCAATCACTTTTATTCCAACCTTTCACAATGACTATTTTCGCAAACTGATCAAAGAAATCCTTTCCCTCTTCCTTGATAAACTTTGGTGAATGATTCACTCTGGCATCCACATCATTACTAGCTTGCCTGGGACCCATCTGTGCATCAACCTCTATCTTTTTCAACCTAACTTCTCTATCAGCTTCAATCTGCATTTTCCTACATTCAGATTCTAATCTCAATCTCTCCAACATAACATGTTCACTCATGCCCATTTCTGCATGAAGGTTAACATTCTTCACCCTTTCTTCATCTTCTTGTATACCCATAGATTTTAGCCCTTTTACCAAGGCTGCCTGTATTTCACTTTTAGTACCTGACTTTTTATGAATTTCACACGTCTGCTATTTGGAACAACTCATCTTTAGTGCATTGGTACAAATTATGCAAGTTTGGGGATTCCACAAACTTGTTTACATTATTTTCTTCCATAATTGACACCTAGTTGGTTTTACATGTAACAAGATAAATGACCTGACCTAACCACACAACAAGTACAATGGTTTACACTTAACAAAGATTTTTACCTCTTGTAGTTACAACAGAATATTCACCTTGGTTCACACTGGTACATTACTTGGACAGGTCCCATAAGTTACGATCCCAACCGCCTTCAAGTACGGTAGGTCTCAGTCCCTTGGTACATTAGCCCAGGTTTATGTTCTGGAATAATTGTTGTGGTCAATACACTAGGCCATGTAGATGCTGCTACTTGTATGTAAAGGCTAAGAGTAACATGTCTAACAACATGCAAATGTAGGTTTATCACATCTCAGTGTGTTATTAAGTCAGGATCACTGAAAATACACATTAAACAATGAACTAACAATATATTGAAAATAAAGAAAAATGAAGATTATAATTCCAATACAAGATAGATGCCATCGTAGACTCGCCATCAAAGCATTTATTCTAATTTGATTAGAAATTTCCTATCGAAATATAGATACTGCTCTGTTTCCTTCTACAGATAATGTCTATACCTTTCTCTTTTGATATAACTAGTGGTCAAGGACAGATGACAAATAAGAGAAAATCCAACCTGATTGTACAGAGACAGCAGGTGCACACGTTTAGCCATCTAGCTTGCAAGGAAGAGAGAGAGAGAGAGAGAGAGAGAGAGAGAGAGAGAGAGAGAGAGAGAGAGAGAGAGAGAGAGAGAGAGAGAGAGTGAATCTATGTTCCAGCATTACTCACTCTCTTACTTGAATCACCCATCACTATTACCTGATCTTTTGTATCAAAACTGTAAACACACTCATTTTGCTGCAACCAAAACTCACCTCTCCATGGTTCTTTTCATAGTGCTTATGATAATTACCCAGCTCTAGTAATCCACTTGCATTTTTACCCGTATTAGTCTGGAGCTCACTCTCTTACAATCTTTCACATATTCTCACAATTCATGCTTCAGCAGTAGTGCTACCTCTTCCTTAGCTCTCAGTCTCTCACCAACTCCTGGTTTTACCCTTGAGACATTCTGAAACTATATTCACCTTTTCCATTGTTTCATTTTACTTAGAGACCAAACATCCAGGGTCCTTTCCTCAAGCTTACTGCTTGTCTTTCCTTTCTTTTCATATTGGTTACATCTGCAATATTCAAACATCTCCAGCCTGAACGTTCAGGGAGGATGCACACTCTTTGCTTAGCTACTTCTTAGAAACTGAAATTCAGGAAGAGGAGGGTTTTTAACCCCCAGCTCATGTTCCTCTTACTTTCCTTCTGTGAAATGCATTGGGGACTTGAGCAGAATTCTTTATTTTATGTTCTCAGGCTGAAGTGAATGGCATTGCAGCTGAATTTCCTAAGAAATGGGATGACTGTGCTGTTGATCGGTTAGGATTTTTAGTGTATATATGGATCGTTGTAAGGTGCCTGAGGATTGGCAAAATGCATGTATAAGTGCCATTTTATACGGGCATGAGGGACCAAGGTGATTGTTCAAACAACAAATTTATAAGTTTGTTAAGTGTACCTGGTAACTTTGTGGGAGAGTAGCTATTGAGAGGGTGAGGGCATGTACAGGGCATCAGACTGGGAGAAGCAGTGTGGTGTCAGAAGAGGTAGAGGATGTGTGGACCAGATGTCAGCTTTAAAAAATGGGTGAAAAACAATTATTGATCTCGAAAAAGCATGTGTTAGAGTTAGTAGAGATACCTTGTGGAAGGTCTTACAGTTATTTGTTGCAGGAGGAAAGCTTCTAGACGCAGTAAGGTTTATCAAGGGTGTAAGGTGTGTTTATGAATAGAAAGAGAAGAGAGTGAGTGGTTTCAAGAGAAGGTTAGTCTGTGGCAGGGATATGTGATGTCACTAAGGCTGTTTGATTTGTTTATGGATGGGGTGATAAGGGAGGTAAATGCAAGAGTCTTGGATAGAGGGGTGATTATGCAATGTATAGAGGATGAGAGGGCCTGGGAAGTGAGTGAAGTGGTTTTTGATGACACAGCACTGTTGGCAGATTTGAGTGGGAAACTGCTGAAGCTGGTGACTGAGTTTGGAAAGGTGTGAATGAAGGAAGTTCAGAGTAAATGTGAGTAAGTGCAAGGTTATTAGGTTTAGCATGTTAGAGGGACAGTATAGTTGGGGTGTGAGTTTGGAGAAAATCTAGTGGAAGTGAAGTGTTTCACATACCTTTGAGTGAACATCGAAGCAAATGGAACCTTATGGAGAGGTTTTTATCTTAGAGGGCTAGAATGGGGATATTTGAAGTTATAGTGTCCCAACAATGATGTATGGATGTGAGGCATGGGCTATAGATGAAAGTGTGCAGAGGAGGGTGGATTTGGTGGAAATTGAATGTTTGTGGACAATTTGTGTTTTGAGTTGGTTTGATCAGGTAATAAAAGTAGGTAGTAGTGTATTATACTTATTGTGTTGAGAAAGATTTTTGTTTGCTTTGGCAAAATTTGATTTGGTGTGCTGTGAAGATTAAGCAGTGTTCTGATGGGCTGCCCTTACCCCATTTAGTCTGTTAGAATGGCATTCAGTGTATTTTAGAATAGTGAAGAAATGCCAGACTAATAATGCTTTAATATTTTTTCTTTATATGCTAAATAGATAATTGGTATTGTAGGTTTTTGCTTAATACATGGCACATCTGGTATTTACTTTTCAGTTAATGATTTAATTCTTTTGTTATTTTATTCTAGATGCTGTCTCTCGAAAGTGGAACTTCAGTATTGATGAACATGATAAATTAGTTGCAGCTCTCAATCCTCTTAGACCATCTGTTTGTATAAGCCCACTTCCGCAATTTGTTCGAAAGGTCAGTGTTTTTTTCTGTTAAAATGTATCTAATGAACTTCACATTCCCTCAGCTTTGCTCTGAGGATGCACCCATTTACAAAATTGCATTTTATGTATATGAAGTGTATGCAAAATGGATCTAATTGTATATTGGAAAAATAAGGAAGATGAAAGTCGGCAAGGCAGCAGGTTTGGATGGTATTGCAGTGGAATTTATTAAAAAAGGGGGTGACTGTATTGTTGACTGGTTGGTAAGGTTATTTAATGTATGTATGACTCATGGTGAGGTGCCTGAGGATTGGCGGAATGCGTGCATAGTGCCATTGTACAAAGGCAAAGGGGATAAGAGTGAGTGCTCAAATTACAGAGGTATAAGTTTGTTGACAGGTGTGCGAAAGAGAGACTTTTGGATGTTAATGTGCTGAGAGGTGCAACTGGAGGGATGTCTGATCATTATCTTGTGGAGGCTAAGGTGAAGATTAGTATGGGTTTTCAGAAAAGAGGAGTGAATGTTGGGGTGAAGAAGGTGGTGAGAGTGAGTGAGCTTGGGAAGGAGACCTGTGTGGGGAAGTACCAGGAGAGACTGTGTACAGAATGGAAAAAGGTGAGAACAATGGAAGTAAGGGGAGTGGGGGAGGAATGGGATGTATTTAGGGAATCAGTGATGGATTGTGCAAAAGATGCTTGTGGCATGAGAAGAGTGGGAGGTGGGCTGTTTAGAAAGGGTAGTGAGTGGTGGGATGAAGAAGTAAGAGTATTAGTGAAAGAGAAGAGAGAGGCATTTGGACGATTTTTGCAGGGAAAAAATGCAATTGAGTGGGAGAAGTATAAAAGAAAGAGACAGGAGGTCAAGAGAAAGGTGCAAGAGGTGAAAAAAAGGGCAAATGAGAGTTGGGGTGAGAGACTATCAGTAAATTTTAGGGAGAATAAAAAGATGTTCTGGAAGGAGGTAAATAGGGTGCGTAAGACAAGGGAGCAAATGGGAACTTCAGTGAAGGGCGTAAATGGGGAGGTGATAACAAGTAGCGGTGATGTGAGAAGGAGATGGAATGAGTATTTTGAAGGTTTGTTGAATGTGTCTGATGACAGAGTGGCAGATATAGGGTGTTTTGGTCGAGGTGGTGTGCACAGTGAAGTTAGGGGATGCACAATTGTAGCTACTTTTAGAAACTGAAACAGGAGAGGAGGTTTAACATATGTCTTTGCGTGAACAGATTGAAATTAGCCCAAGGCGAAGTGATGGATTGCAGTGAATTATTAAAAATGGGGTGACTGTATGTTGATGGTTAGGTATTTTTAGTGTATTATGGATCGTGAAGGTGCCTGAGGATTGGCAATGCTGATAAGTGCCATTGTTAAAGGCATGAGGGACAAGGTGATGTCAAACAACAAGATTTATAAGTTTGTTAAGTGTACCTGGTAAATTTTGGGAGAGGTATTGATTGAGAGGGTGAGGGCATGTACAGGGCATCAGATGGGAGAAGCAGTGCGGTGTCAGAAGGGTAGAGGATGTGTGGACCAGATGTCAGCTTTAAAAAATGGGTGAAAAACAATTATTGATCTCAAAAAAGCATGTGTTAGAGTTAGTAGAGATACCTTGTGGAAGGTCTTACAGTTATTTGTTGCAGGAGGAAAGCTTCTAGACGCAGTAAGGTTTATCAAGGGTGTAAGGTGTGTTTATGAATAGAAAGAGAAGAGAGTGAGTGGTTTCAAGAGAAGGTTAGTCTGTGGCAGGGATATGTGATGTCACTAAGGCTGTTTGATTTGTTTATGGATGGGGTGATAAGGGAGGTAAATGCAAGAGTCTTGGATAGAGGGGTGATTATGCAATGTATAGAGGATGAGAGGGCCTGGGAAGTGAGTGAAGTGGTTTTTGATGACACAGCACTGTTGGCAGATTTGAGTGGGAAACTGCTGAAGCTGGTGACTGAGTTTGGAAAGGTGTGAATGAAGGAAGTTCAGAGTAAATGTGGGTAAGTGCAAGGTTATTAGGTTTAGCATGTTAGAGGGACAGTATAGTTGGGGTGTGAGTTTGGAGAAAATCTAGTGGAAGTGAAGTGTTTCACATACCTATGAGTGAACATCGAAGCAAATGGAACCTTATGGAGAGGTTTTTATCTTAGAGGGCTAGAATGGGGATATTTGAAGTTATAGTGTCCCAACAATGATGTATGGATGTGAGGCATGGGCTATAGATGAAAGTGTGCAGAGGAGGGTGGATTTGGTGGAAATTGAATGTTTGCGGACAATTTGTGTTTTGAGTTGGTTTGATCAGGTAATAAAAGTAGGTAGTAGTGTATTATACTTATTGTGTTGAGAAAGATTTTTGTTTGCTTTGGCAAAATTTGATTTGGTGTGCTGTGAAGATTAAGCAGTGTTCTGATGGGCTGCCCTTACCCCATTTAGTCTGTTAGAATGGCATTCAGTGTATTTTAGAATAGTGAAGAAATGCCAGACTAATAATGTTTTAATATTTTTTCTTTATATGCTAAATAGATAATTGGTATTGTAGGTTTTTGCTTAATACATGGCACATCTGGTATTTACTTTTCAGTTAATGATTTAATTCTTTTGTTATTTTATTCTAGATGCTGTCTCTCGAAAGTGGAACTTCAGTATTGATGAACATGATAAATTAGTTGCAGCTCTCAATCCTCTTAGACCATCTGTTTGTATAAGCCCACTTCCGCAATTTGTTCGAAAGGTCAGTGTTTTTTTCTGTTAAAATGTATCTAATGAACTTCACATTCCCTCAGCTTTGCTCTGAGGATGCACCCATTTACAAAATTGCATTTTATGTATATGAAGTGTATGCAAAATGGATCTAATTGTATATTGGAAAAATAAGGAAGATGAAAGTTGGCAAGGCAGCAGGTTTGGATGGTATTGCAGTGGAATTTATTAAAAAAGGGGGTGACTGTATTGTTGACTGGTTGGTAAGGTTATTTAATGTATGTATGACTCATGGTGAGGTGCCTGAGGATTGGCGGAATGCGTGCATAGTGCCATTGTACAAAGGCAAAGGGGATAAGAGTGAGTGCTCAAATTACAGAGGTATAAGTTTGTTGAGTATTCCTGTCAAATTATATGGGAGGGTATTGATTGAGAGGGTGAAGGCATGTACAGAGCAACAGATTGGGGAAGAGCAGTGTGGTTTCAGAAGTGGTAGAGGATGTGTGGATCAGGTGTTTGCTTTGAAAAATGTATGTGAGAAATACTTAGAAAAGCAAATGGATTTGTATGTAGCATTTATGGATCTGGAGAAGGCATATGATAGAGTTGATAGAGATGCTCTGTGGAAGGTATTAAGAATATATGGTGTGGGAGGCAAGTTGTTAGAAGCAGTGAAAAGTTTTTATCGAGGATGTAAGGCATGTGTACGTGTAGGAAGAGAGGAAAGTGATTGGTTCTCAGTGAATGTAGGTTTGCGGCAGGGGTGTGTGATGTCTCCATGGTTGTTTAATTTGTTTATGAATGGGGTTGTTAGGGAGGTGAATGCAAGAGTTTTGGAAAGAGGGGCAAGTATGAAGTCTGTTGGGATGAGAGAGCTTGGGAAGTGAGTCAGTTGTTGTTCGCTGATGATACAGCGCTGGTGGCTGATTCATGTGAGAAACTGCAGAAGCTGGTGACTGAGTTTGGTAAAGTGTGTGAAAGAAGAAAGTTAAGAGTAAATGTGAATAAGAGCAAGGTTATTAGGTACAGTAGGGTTGGGGGTCAATTCAATTGGGAGGTGAGTTTGAATGGAGAAAAACTGGAGGAAGTGAAGTGTTTTAGATATCTGGGAGTGGATCTGGCAGCGGATGGAACCATGGAAGCGGAAGTGGATCATAGGGTGGGGGAGGGGGCGAAAATTCTGGGAGCCTTGAAGAATGTGTGGAAGTCGAGAACATTATCTCGGAAAGTAAAAATGGGTATGTTTGAAGGAATAGTGGTTCCAACAATGTTGTATGGTTGCGAGGCGTGGACTATGGATAGAGTTGTGCGCAGGAGGATGGATGTGCTGGAAATGAGATGTTTGAGGACAATGTGTGGTGTGAGGTGGTTTGATCGAGTGAGTAACGTAAGGGTAAGAGAGATGTGTGGAAATAAAAAGAGCGTGGTTGAGAGAGCAGAAGAGGGTGTTTTGAAATGGTTTGGTCACATGGAGAGAATGAGTGAGGAAAGATTGACCAAGAGGATATATGTGTCGGAGGTGGAGGGAACGAGGAGAAGAGGGAGACCAAATTGGAGGTGGAAAGATGGAGTGAAAAAGATTTTGTGTGATCGGGGCCTGAACATGCAGGAGGGTGAAAGGAGGGCAAAGAATAGAGTGAATTGGAGCGATGTGGTATACCGGGGTTGACGTGCTGTCAGTGGATTGAATCAAGGCATGTGTATGGGGGGGGGTTGGGCCATTTCTTTCGTCTGTTTCCTTGCGCTACCTTGCAAACGCGGGAGACAGCGACAAAAAAAAAAAAAAGAAAAAAAAGGATATGATACAGATACATCCCTGCAGTTTCCTTTTTCACTCTTTCATTGGAAAAGATTTGTACTCTTCAGTTTCGTAGGCAGGATTTACATGCACATAAATCCTGGTTATGGAAGTCAAATAAGTTCTCCAGTGAATCACGAATTTAGATTTCTGTCATGTAAAATACTGAAAAGAGTGATTTTTGGATAACTGATTTGGAAACATGTTTGAGCTTTTGCTGTAAGAAAACACTAAACTAAACATTGAGAAAAAATACTGTCATGCACACAGATGGATGGACTGGCAGACATGCAGACAGATAGATACACAGACAAAGAGACAGACTGACAAAAATTAAAGACAGCTCACACACAGGTGATGGTAATATCAGACTGAATGTAATATTTACAAACACAGATGGATTAGAAGTGAATGGTAAAGAATTGAAATTTGAGGATTGTGTAAAGCAGTGTTGTCCATACTGGGGTACGTTTACCCCTAGGGGTATATAGCATTGTTCAAAGTGGTACGTGAGAAGATAATTTATTTTTTATCAAACTGTATTGCATATAGGTCTTATGGCATCTTGGATCAGTAACTTTACTGAGCATGTGTTTGTGCGCATGGGTGATTGTTGAAGAGCGTAGAATAGTTGAATAATCACAACACTTACACAGTTTCCAACTTAAGTGAATGGTAGGAGAACAGAGCAAGAATTAAAATGAATGAGAAAGAAGTTGAGGGGAGATGGGAGTCAGGGGGAGGGAGAGGAAATGGGACAGGATGTATATGGGAACATTGATGACCTCCTTGCTTGAGTCACTATTGCTCAGTTTCATCATAGGAGTGAAAGTATGAACACCTCTTTTTCATATTCACATGTAAGCTTACAGACACTGTTATTTCTTTTCCCGCAGGAAATATGGATAGATAGTTAAAATGTGATAGCTGTAGCAGCCACAGCAGCAATGCAAGTGAAGGAAATCATGCAGCTGTGAAGAAAAAGAAAACAGACCTACCTATATATCAGTGATACAAGGAAGGTTATGTGCTTTTTTATATTTACTTCTGCAAATTCTGATCCTCTCGAAGCTTTGTGCTTCTTTTGTGGGGAGAGGTTGGCCAACAGTTGTATGAAACCAGCTGACCTCCAACGTCACCTTAACATAAAACATGTGTCGTGTTGGCTAATCGGCAGAGTTTTTATAAGAAAACTCTGATTTTAAGTGTTCCTAGACAACAAATAAAAAAGCCTTCACAACATGAAGCAGGGCTCTGGAAGCATCTTTCGCTGTATCTTTATTAATTGCTAGAGCTGAAAAGCCATTTAATACATCTGAAGTACTGATATCGCTAGCTGTAGTTGTGGTAGCTGAAAAAATGCTAGATATAAAGGCAGCTGACCAACTGTTTCTTGAAGGGTAAATGAAGTAGATATAGATATTATTGATCAAGTGAATAACCTGAAAACAAGCCAGTCTTTTTCACTTTAACTTGACGAATCAACTAACGTCAGTGGACAGGCTCAACTTGTCTCATTTGTGAGATACATTGATGAAGATGATATAAATGAAAATGCACTTTTTTCAAAAAATTAGAACACACAACTGGAGAAGCTATTTTCGATGTTATTAATCAGTTCTCTGAACAAGACTTAGTTGTTAGTTGGAAATCTTTGATTAGCAAGTGTACAGACGCTGCTGCATCCATGACTGGGAAAGTGAACGGATTAAGAAGGAAAATTCTGATGTGGAGTGGACTCATTGCATCATTCACAGAGAATCATTAGCATCCAAAAAATGAGTTCATAGTAGCATGGGGTAACGAATGATGTCATTAAAGTAATCAGCTTTATAAAGTCATGGCCACTTAATGCTCACCTGTTTCACAAACTGTGCGAAAGCATAGGGTCTCACCTCACAGAGATATTACTGCACATAGGCAGTTGACAGGAAGGGTACTTGCCAGGTTGTCCGAGTAGTGAGATAAGGTAGGCTCCTTTTTTTCAGAGCTGAAGAATGTGTGCGAAGTTGAGAACATTATCTCGGAAAGCAAAAATGGGTATGTTTGAAGGAATAGTGGTTCCAACAATGTTGTATGGTTGCAAGGCGTGGGCTGTGGATAGAGTTGTGCGCAGGAGGGTGGATGATGGTGCTAGAAATGAGATGTTTGAGGACAGTATGTGGTGTGAGGTGGTTTGATCGAGTAAGTAATAATAGGGTAAGAGAGATGTGTGGTAATGAAAAGAGTGTGGTTGAGAGAGCAGAAGAGGGTGTTTTGAAATGGTTTGGTCACATGGAGAGAATGAGTAAGGAAAGCTTGACCAAGAGGATATATGTGTCAGAGGTGGAGGGAACGAGGAGAAGTGGGAGACCAAATTTGGAGGTGGAAAGATGGAGTGAAAAAGATTTTAAGTGATCGGGGCCTGAGCATGCTGGAGAGTGAAAGGCTTGCAAGGAAAAGAGTGAATTGGAACAATGTGGTATACCGGGGTCAACGTGCTTGTCAATGGATTGAACCAGGGCATGTGAAGCGTCTGGGGAAAACCATGGAAAGTTCTGCGGGGCCTGAATGTGGAAAGGGAGCTGTGGTTTCGGTGCATTATTACATGACATCTAGAGACTGAGTGTGAACGAATGGGGCCTTTGTTGTCTTTTCCTAGCGCTACCTTGCACACATGAGGGGGGGAAGGGGGTTATTATTTCATGTGTGGCAAGGTGGCGATGGGAATGAATAAAGGCAGACAGTATGAATTATGTACATGTGTATATATGTATATGTCTGTGCGTGTATATATATGTATACGTTGAGATGTATAGGTATGTATATTTGCGTGTGTGGACGTGTATGTACATACATGTGTATGTGGGTGGGTTGGGCCATTCTTTCGTCTGTGATGGATTGCGCAAAAGATGCTTGTGGCATGAGAAGAGTGGGAGGTGGGTTGATTAGAAAGGGTAGTGAGTGGTGGGATGAAGAAGTAAGAGTATTAGTGAAAGTGAAGAGAGAGGCATTTGGACGATTTTTGCAGGGAAAAAATGCAATTGAGTGGGAGATGTATAAAAGAAAGAGACAGGAGGTCAAGAGAAAGGTGCAAGAGGTGAAAAAAAGGGCAAATGAGAGTTGGGGTGAGAGAGTATCATTAAATTTTAGGGAGAATAAAAAGATGTTCTGGAAGGAGGTAAATAAAGTGCGTAAGACAAGGGAGCAAATGGGAACGTCAGTGAAGGGCGCAAATGGGGAGGTGATAACAAGTAGTGGTGATGTGAGAAGGAGATGGAGTGAGTATTTTGAAGGTTTGTTGAATGTGTTTGATGATAGAGTGGCAGATATAGGGTGTTTTGGTCGAGGTGGTGTGCAAAGTGAGAGGGTTAGGGAAAATGATTTGGTAAACAGAGAAGAGGTAGTGAAAGCTTTGCGGAAGATGAAAGCCGGCAAGGCAGCAGGTTTGGATGGTATTGCAGTGGAATTTATTAAAAAAGGGGGTGACTGTATTGTTGACTGGTTGGTAAGGTTATTTAATGTATGTATGACTCATGGTGAGGTGCCTGAGGATTGGCGGAATGCGTGCATAGTGCCATTGTACAAAGGCAAAGGGGATAAGAGTGAGTGCTCAAATTACAGAGGTATAAGTTTGTTGAGTATTCCTGGTAAATTATATGGGAGGGTATTGATTGAGAGGGTGAAGGCATGTACAGAGCATCAGATTGGGGAAGAGCAGTGTGGTTTCAGAAGTGGTAGAGGATGTGTGGATCAGGTGTTTGCTTTGAAGAATGTATGTGAGAAATACTTAGAAAAGCAAATGGATTTGTATGTAGCATTTATGGATCTGGAGAAGGCATATGATAGAGTTGATAGAGATGCTCTGTGGAAGGTATTAAGAATATATGGTGTGGGAGGAAAGTTGTTAGAAGCAGTGAAAAGTTTTTATTGAGGATGTAAGGCATGTGTACGTGTAGGAAGAGAGGAAAGTGATTGGTTCTCAGTGAATGTAGGTTTGCGGCAGGGGTGTGTGATGTCTCCATGGTTGTTTAATTTGTTTATGGATGGGGTTGTTAGGGAGGTGAATGCAAGAGTTTTGGAAAGAGGGGCAAGTATGAAGTCTGTTGGGGATGAGAGAGCTTGGGAAGTGAGTCAGTTGTTGTTCGCTGATGATACAGCGCTGGTGGCTGATTCATGTGAGAAACTGCAGAAGCTGGTGACTGAGTTTGGTAAAGTGTGTGGAAGAAGAAAGTTAAGAGTAAATGTGAATAAGAGCAAGGTTATTAGGTACAGTAGGGTTGAGGGTCAAGTCAATTGGGAGGTGAGTTTGAATGGAGAAAAACTGGAGGAAGTGAAGTGTTTTAGATATCTGGGAGTGGATCTGGCAGCGGATGGAACCATGGAAGCGGAAGTGGATCATAGGGTGGGGGAGGGGGCGAAAATTCTGGGGGCCTTGAAGAATGTGTGGAAGTCGAGAACATTATCTCGGAAAGCAAAAATGGGTATGTTAGAAGGAATAGTGGTTCCAACAATGTTGTATGGTTGCGAGGCGTGGGCTATGGATAGAGTTGTGCGCAGGAGGATGGATGTGCTGGAAATGAGATGTTTGAGGACAATGTGTGGTGTGAGGTGGTTTGATCGAGTGAGTAACGTAAGGGTAAGAAAGATGTGTGGAAATAAAAAGAGCGTGGTTGAGAGAGCAGAAGAGGGTGTTTTGAAGTGGTTTGGGCACATGGAGAGAATGAGTGAGGAAAGATTGACCAAGAGGATATATGTGTCGGAGGTGGAGGGAACGAGGAGAAGAGGGAGACCAAATTGGAGGTGGAAAGATGGAGTGAAAAAGATTTTGTGTGATCGGGGCCTGAACATGCAGGAGGGTGAAAGGAGGGCAAGGAATAGAGTGAATTGGAGCGATGTGGTATACCGGGGTTGACGTGCTGTCAGTGGATTGAATCAAGGCATGTGAAGCGTCTGGGGTAAACCATGGAAAGCTGTGTAGGTATGTATATTTGCGTGTGTGGACGTATGTATATACATGTGTATGGGGGGGGGGTTGGGCCATTTCTTTCGTCTGTTTCCTTGCGCTACCTCGCAAACGCGGGAGACAGCGACAAAGTATAAAAAAAAAAAAAAATATATATATATATATATATATATATATATATATATATATATATATATATATATATATATATATATATATCCCCTTCTTCTGTTTCCCATTTTAGAAAGTTTAAAAAAAAAAAATACAAGGAGGGGAGGATTTCTGGCCCCCGCTCCCGTCCCCTCTAGTCGCTTTCTACGACACGCGAGGAATGCGTGGGAAGTATTCTTTCACCCCTATCCCCAGGGATAATATACATATATATATACACATACACACACATACACACACACACGCACACACACACACACACACACACACACACACACACACACACACACACACACACACACACACACATACATATATATACATGTGAAAAATGTAAGAAACAATTTAGAAAACTGAAACTTTTTTTTTTTTTTTTTTGCTTTGTCGCTGTCTCCCGCGTTTGCGAGGTAGCGCAAGGAAACAGACGAAAGAAATGGCCCAACCCACCCCCATACACATGTATATACATACGTCCACACACGCAAATATACATACCTACACAGCTTTTCATGGTTTACCCCAGATGCTTCACATGCCTTGATTCAATCCACTGACAGCACGTCAACCCCGGTATACCACATCGCTCCAATTCACTCTATTCCTTGCCCTCCTTTCACCCTCCTGCATGCTCAGGCCCCGATCACACAAAATCTTTTTCACTCCATCTTTCCACCTCCAATTTGGTCTCCCTCTTCTCCTCGTTCCCTCCACCTCCGACACATATATTCTCTTGGTCAATCTTTCCTCACTCATTCTCTCCATGTGCCCGAACCATTTCAAAACACCCTCTTCTGCTCTCTCAACCACGCTCTTTTTATTTCCACACATCTCTCTTACCCTTACGTTACTTACTCGATCAAACCACCTCACACCACACATTGTCCTCAAACATCTCATTTCCAGCACATCCATCCTCCTGCGCACAACTCTATCCATAGCCCACGCCTCGCAACCATACAACATTGTTGGAACCACTATTCCTTCAAACATACCCATTTTTGCTTTCCGAGATAATGTTCTCGACTTCCACACATTCTTCAAGGCTCCCAGAATTTTCGCCCCCTCCCCCACCCTATGATCCACTTCCGCTTCCATGGTTCCATCCGCTGCCAGATCCACTCCCAGATATCTAAAACACTTCACTTCCTCCAGTTTTTCTCCATTCAAACTCACCTCCCAATTGACTTGACCCTCAACCCTACTGTACCTAATAACCTTGCTCTTATTCACATTTACTCTTAACTTTCTTCTTTCACACACTTTACCAAACTCAGTCACCAGCTTCTGCAGTTTCTCACATGAATCAGCCACCAGCGCTGTATCATCAGTGAACAACAACTGACTCACTTCCCAAGCTCTCTCATCCCCAACAGACTTCATACTTGCCCCTCTTTCCAAAACTCTTGCATTCACCTCCCTAACAACCCCATCCATAAACAAATTAAACAACCATGGAGACATCACGCACCCCTGCCGCAAACCTACATTCACTGAGAACCAATCACTTTCCTCTCTTCCTACACGTACACATGCCTTACATCCTCAATAAAAACTTTTCACTGCTTCTAACAACTTGCCTCCCACACCATATATTCTTAATACCTTCCACAGAGCATCTCTATCAACTCTATCATTTGCCTTCTCCAGATCCATAAATGCTACATACAAATCCATTTGCTTTTCTAAGTATTTCTCACATACATTCTTCAAAGCAAACACCTGATCCACACATCCTCTATATATATTGTGGATGTTAATGTGCTGAGAGGTGCAACAGGAGGGATGTCTGATCATTATCTTGTGGAGGCTAAGGTGAAGATTTGTATGGGTTTTCAGAAAAGAAGAGTGAATGCTCGGGGTGAAGAGGGTAGTGAGAGTAAGTGAGCTTGGGAAGGAGACTTGTGTGAGGAAGTATCAGGAGAGACTGAGTACAGAATGGAAAAAGGTGAGAACAATGGAAGTAAGGGGAGTGGGGGAGGAATGGGATGTATTTAAGGAAGCAGTGATGGAGTGTGCAAAAGATGCTTGTGGCATGAGAAGCGTGGGAGGTGGGTTGATTAGAAAGGGTAGTGAGTGGTGGGATGAAGAAGTAAGATTATTAGTGAAAGAGAAGAGGGAGGCATTTGGACGATTTTTGCAGGGAAAAAATGCAGTTGAGTGGGAGATGTATAAAAGAAAGAGACAGGAGATCAAGAGAAAGGTGCAAGAGGTGAAAAAGAGGGCAAATGAGAGTTGGGATGAGAGAGTATCATTAAATTTTAGGGAGAATAAAAAGATGTTCTGGAAGGAGGTAAATAAAGTGCGTAAGACAAGGGAGCAAATGGGAACTTCAGTGAAGGGCACTAATGGGGAGGTGATAACAAGTAGTGGTGATGTGAGAAGGAGATGGAGTGAGTATTTTGAAGGTTTGTTGAATGTGTTTGATGATAGAGTGGCAGATATAGGGTGTTTTTTGGTCAAGGTGGTGTGCAAAGTGAGAGGGTTAGGGAAAATGATTTGGTAAACAGAGAAGAGGTAGTAAAAGCTTTGCGGAAGATGAAAGCCGGCAAGGCAGCGAGTTTGGATGGTATTGCAGAGGAATTTATTAAAAAAGGGGGTGACTGTATTGTTGACTGGTTGGTAAGGTTATTTAATGTATGTATGACTCATGGTGAGGTGCCTGAGGATTGGTGGAATGCTTGCATAGTGCCATTGTACAAAGGCAGAGGGGATAAGAGTGAGTGCTCAAATTACAGAGGTATAAGCTTGTTGAGTATTCCTGGAAAAATATATGGGAGGTTATTGATTGAGAGGGTGAAGGCATGTACAGAGCATCAGATTGGGGAAGAGCAGTGTGGTTTCAGAAGTGGTAGAGGATGTGTGGATCAGGTGTTTGCTTTGAAGAATGTATGTGAGAAATACTTAGAAAAGCAAATGGATTTGTATGTAGCATTTATGGATCTGGAGAAGGCATATGATAGAGTTGATAGAGATGCTCTGTGGAAGGTATTAAGAATATATGGTGTGGGAGGCAAGTTGTTAGAAACAGTGAAAAGTTTTTATCGAGGATGTAAGGCATGTGTACGTGTAGGAAGAGAGGAAAGTGATTGGTTCTCAGTGAATGTAGGTTTGCGGCAGGGGTGTGTGATGTCTCCATGGTTGTTTAATTTGTTTATGGATGGGGTTGTTAGGGAGGTGAATGCAAGAGTGTTGGAAAGAGGGGCAAGTATGAAGTCTGTTGAGAATGAGAGAGCTTGGAAAGTGAGTCAGTTGTTGTTCGCTGATGATACAGTGCTGGTGGCTGATTCATGTGAGAAACTGCAGAAGCTGGTGACTGAGTTTGGTAAAGTGTTTGAAAGAAGAAAGTTAAGAGTAAATGTGAATAAGAGCAAGGTTAGTAGGTACAGTAGGGTTGAGGGTCAAGTCAATTGGGAGGTAAGTTTGAATGGAGAAAAACTGGAGGAAGTAAAGTGTTTTAGATATCTGGGAGTGGATCTGGCAGCGGATGGAACCATGGAAGCGGAAGTGAATCATAGGGTGGGGGAGGGGCGAAAATTCTGGGAGCCTTGAGGAATGTGTGGAAGCCGAGAACATTATCTTGGAAAGCAAAAATGGGTATGTTTGAAGGAATAGTGGTTCCAACAATGTTGTATGGTTGCGAGGCGTGGGCTGTGGATAGAGTTGTGCGCAGGAGGGTGGATGTGCTGGAAATGAGGTGTTTGAGGTCAATGTGTGGTGTGAGGTGGTTTGATCGAGTAAGTAATGTAAGGGTAAGAGAGATGTGTGGAAATAAAAAGAGCGCAGTTGAGAGAGCAGAAGAGGGTGTTCTGAAATGGTTTGGGCACATGGAGAGAATGAGTGAGGAAAGATTGACCAAGAGGATATATGTGTCAGAGGTGGAGAGAACGAGGAGAAGTGGGAGACCAAATTGGAGGTGGAAAGATGGAGTGAAAAAGATTTTGAGTGATCGGGGCCTGAACATGCAGGAGGGTGAAAGGCGGGCTAGGAATAGAGTGAATTGGATTGATGTGGTATACCGGGGTTGACGTGGTGTCAGTGGATTGAATCAGGGCATGTGAAGCGTCTGGGGTAAACCATGGAAAGTTGTGTGGGGCCTGGATGTGGAAAGGGAGCTGTGGTTTCGGGCATTATTGCATGACAGCTAGAGACTGAGTGTGAACGAATGGGGCCTTTGTTGTCTTTTCCTAGTGCTACCTCGCACACATAGGGGGGAGGGGGATGGTATTCCATGTGTGGCGACGTGGCGATGGGAATGAATAAAGGCAGACAATGTGAATTGTGTTCATGGGTGTATAGGTCCCTCAACCCTACTGAACCAAATATCCTTGCTCCTATTCACATTTACTCTCAGCTTTCTTCTTTCGCACACTTTACCAAACTCAGTCACCACCTTCTGCAGTTTCTCACATGAATCAGCCACCGGCCATGTATCATTAGCTAACAACAACTGACTCCCTTCCCAAGCCCTCTCACCCATAACAGACTGCATACCTGCCCCTCACTCCAAAACTCTTGCATTCACCTCCCTAACAATCTCATCCATTAACAAATTAAACTACCGTGGAGACATCACGCACCCCAGCTGCAAACTGACATTCACTGGGAACCAATCACTTTCCTTTCTTCCTACTCGTACACATGCCTTACATCCTTGATAAAAACTTTTCACTGCTTCTAGCAACTTACATGCCACACCATATACTCTTAATACCTTCCACAAATTATCTCTATCAACTCTATCATATGCCCTCTCCAGATCCATAAATGCTACATACAAATCCATTTGTTTTTTAAGTATTTCTCACATACATTCTTTGAAACAAACACCTTATCCACACATCCTCTACCACTTCTGAAACCACACTGCTCTTCCCCAGTCTGATGCTCTGTACATGTATTTACCCTCTCAGTCAGTACCCTCCCATTTAATTTTCCAGGAATACTCAACAAACTTATACCTCTGTAATTTGAACACTCACCTTTATCCCCTTTGCCTTTGTACAGTGGCACTATGCATGCATTCTGCCAATCCTCAGGCACTTCACTATGAACCATACATAAATTGAATTTCCTTACCAACCAATCAACAACACAGTCACCCTCTATTTTAATAAATCCCACTGCAATACTATCCAAAAACGCTGCCTTGCCGGCTTTCATCACCCACAAAACCTTCACTACCTCTTCTCTGTTTACCTGACCATTGTACCTGACCCTCTCACTGTGCACACCACCTCGACCAAAACACCTTATATCTGTCACTCTATCATCAAATGCATTCAACAAACCTTCAGAATTCTCACTCCATCTCCTTCTGACTTCACCATTACTTGTTATTACCTCCCCATTAGCCCCCTTCACCGATGTTTCTGTTTGTTCTCTTGTCTTATGCACTTTATTTACCTCCTTCCAAAACATCTTTTTATTCTCTGTGAAATTTGATAATACTCTGTCACCCCAACTTTCATTTCTCCTCTTTTTCACCTCATGCCTCTTTCTTTTATACATATCCCAGTCATTTGCACTACTTCCTTGCAAAAATCGTCCAAATGCCCCTCTGTTCTTTTTCACTAACAATCTTACTTCTTTATCCCACTACTCACTTTCCTTTCTAATCTGTCCACCTCCCAACTTTCTCATGCCACAAGCATCTTTTGTGCAAGCCATCACTACTTCCCTAAATACATCCCATTCCTCCCCCACTCCCCTTACGTCATTTGCTCTCACCTTTTGCCATTCTGCACTTAATCTTTCCTGGTACTTCTTCACACAAGTCTCATTTCCAAGCTCACTTGCTCTCACCACTCTCTTCACCCCAACATTCTCTCTTCTTTTCTGAAAACCTCTACAAATGTTCACCTTTGCCTCTACAAGATAATAATCAGAGATCCCTGCAGTTGCCCCTCTCAGGACATTAACATCCAAAAGTCTCTCTTTCACAAGTCTGTTAATTTATACTTAATCCAATAATGCTCTCTGGCCATCTCTCCTACTTACATATGTATACTTATGTATATCTCTCCTTTTAACCTAGGTATTCCCAGTTACCAGTTCTTTTTCAGCACACAAATCTACACACTTTCCACCATTTCCATTTACAACACTGAACACCCCATGTACACTGATTATATCCCCAACTGCCACATTACTCAACTTTGCAATCAAATCACCCATCACTACAACCCAGTATTGTGCACCAAAACTGCTAATACACTCACTAAGCTGCTCCCAAAACACTTGCCTCTCATGGTCTTTCTTCTCATGACTAGGTGCATGGGCACCAATAATCACACCATCTCTCTCCATCCACTTACAGTTTCACCCATATCAATCTAGAGTTTACTTTTCTACACTCTATCACATACTCCTACCACTCCTGTTTCAGGAGTAGTGCTACTCCTTCCCTTGCTCTTGCATGGGAAGTATTCTTTCTCTCCTATCCCCAGGGATAGGGATGTGTGTGATATGTAAAACATATATAAATGATTCACATTGGATGAGTGAAATTATACTGGGAAAAATAAACAAATTGCTTAACATTTTTTGTTTGTGTAGAATGAAATCACATCAAGAAAAAAGGTAGCATCATATACCTACATAGGTAAGGGGGATCTGTGCAGCCATCCAAGACCTGTCCCTGTCCACATAGTACATCTTCTCACACCAGTATAGAGGAATGTATACTACTTTTTGGGGTCTTCTTCAATCTTAAGAAATACAGAGATAATCTGTAACAGAAAGGAAATAAGATTTTTCTTAGAATTTTTGTTCTTGGGGAAAATATTTTTTCAGAAGGCTTGCATAATGGAGTGATTAAAGGAATACAAGCTGATATAACAAAACTAATCAAACTACTGCAATGAAGACACTGAACCCCTACTGCTCAATTGCCCTGCACTCTCCCCATCTGACCTTGTGCACATTACTACCAGGTGGATGAGGCAGGTCTTTTGAGCATTATGAGAATCCCATAAAAACAGATGGGACTCCAGTGGCAGGGAGAAAATAATGAAACAAAAATACTCTAAAGTATCCAGTCTGCTCATACAGTAACTTCAGTGTCTTAATCTAAGAATGAATATCTTAATCTAAGAATGAATGTAATGACCAAGGCACAGATGAATTACGTATTATTTCAAGATCTTCAAATTATTATTTGTTTATTCATTAATCTTTTATAATAGTGATCTTGGGCTGGATTACTCTGAATTTAGTATTATCCAGTAAATTTGTTTAATCGTATGTTTAGTATTTTACTTCAGCACAATCTCTGCAATTCATAACTATTTAGAATCACAATTATTCATGATTATTTCCACATGCTTTCATCTTGGTGTGAGTATTGCACCATTGAGGTATTAGCATATTGTTTAGGTGTACTTTGTTCTGAGTATTGTATGTTTCCTGATATACATTTTTTTGTATAAGGAGCATATTGTTTTGTAGTACTTTGTTTTGTGCATTGTATGTTTCTTGATATACTATTTTTTGAGCAAAGATTATAAAGAGAAACCATCCTTTGGAACATAATCCCCCTCAACTCATTTAACCTATGTGAAAATGGTTTTACCATATGTTTTTTGCTTTGCATCTTTAGCACTGCATCTCCAATGTGTCTATAGGTACAAAAGTTTGAAGCTGATGATATAAAAGTTTGTTTTAGAGCTTTTTTGCTGGTGTGTTTGCCTGTCTTTGAATACATACTTTAAATCTTTACAGATAACCATATGAAGTGTTACACTCTTTATGGTGTTGGCTGCACCTGCAGACTTCATAGTTAATGCTCTATTCCTGCAATGGAAATTTAGTTTATGATACAGATTGTTTTTTTTTTTTTTTTTCTAATTCTAGGCACTGAAGTCGGTGTCACAGCAAGTTCCAGCTTCCTGTGTGGACTTATTTGGACTTGAACCCCGACTTTTGGATGCTCTAATGCCCTTTCAGCATGATGGTGTATGGTAAGTACCCACCTGGGCATTTTGAGGGTGGATCAAAATATGATCCAATAAACTTTTTCGTGGGTTCTTTTTATCAGAGATTTCTTATGGGGTGTAATTAAGGAGTTTTACAAAAATTACTCATGTATAAACGTTCTGTTAGATGAGTTATTCTAGCATGAAAGTGATGTGGAGGATAGATATTATTACATAGCAAGTCTTCTTCATTCTTGAATTTTGCATACAGTGATATAAAGTCTTTAAACCATTACAGAAATTGAAGGTAGGCTTCTCTTTGCAGTGCTTTGATCTGGACAAGTCAACAGATGCTCTTTACATGCTACCATTTTCTAATTCCATATTTTCCCATACACACGATTACAAGGTATACTGTATGCAGTAACCTTGTATCTCTGTGAGTAGAACATTCATGTCTGTCCCCTTTGCCTTTGTACAGGGGCACTGTGCATGCCTTCTTCCAGTCCCCAGGTACCTCAAAATTTCACATTAGAACTTCTCTGGATGTCCCACTAAAATGATGGGTTCCAGTGAATATGAAGATAAGGGGACAGGGGAGCATGTTTCTTACATAATAGGTTGTAAACAGGAACTTCCTAAGGTAATACTACAATCCTGATTCATTGTTGTTGAAAGGAACTGCCCTGGGTAACACTACCATACTGATTAATGAATGTTTAAGTGGTGCCTAGACATCCTACACCCTCCATGTTAAGATTGTTGCTCTCACTTTTTGTCTTATTTAGGACTAAGTAGTTTAGCCTAGTTGTAATATCTATTTATGTGTATCCAACTCTTTTGATACTCCTAGCCTTCATGCTTTTTTTTTTTCATGCTAAGTGAAATTTAAAGTGGTTTGAGATGAGAAGTGAGGATCGGGTTAATAGAATACATTTCTCATGTCTCTTACATCTCACTTATTCCTTTTTTTTTTTCCAAAAGTAAAAGTAGGCAGGAAAAGTGGCAAAAGGGGAAAGTTCTCTTTCCTGAATGTGTGTGGATGTAACCAAGATGAGAAGAAAGGAGAAATAGTATGTTTCAGGAAAGAAATATGGATGTTTTGGCTCTGAGTGGAATGAAGCTCAAGGGTAAAGGGGAAGAGTGGTTCGGGAAAGTCTTAGGAATAAAGTCAGGGGTTGGTGAAAGGACAAGAGCTAAGGAAGGAGTAGCACTACTCCTGAAGCCGGATTTGGGGGAATGTGATAGAGTTTAGGAAAGTGAATTTTAGATTGATGTGGGTAAAACTGAAAGTAGGTGGAGAGAGATGGATGATTATTGGTGCCTATGCACCTGGTCACGAGAAGAAAGATCATGAGAGGCAAGTGTTTTGGGAGCAGCTGAGTGAGTGTGTTAGCATTTTGAAATGCTTAACTTAGCAAAAAATATACCACAGCCTGTCATCAGGTGATTTAGATGATGTTTAATGAAAACATACAAGAAAATATGGCTATGAGGGCATAATTTGGCTGTTAAGTGGGATGAGATGGAGTGAGGGGTTATTGGTGATGAGGCATGCATGTGTCACCCCCTGTATTGTGTAAATCAACAGTTGCTTCTACTAGAGGTGGAGATTGTTTTCCAAGGACTTTTGAAAAAGCTATTTAATGTTAGCTGTGTCGTACCCCAGTGACTATATAACTTCTTTTAGGCAAATGGTTGATGATGTTTAATGAAAGCTCACCAGAAAATGTGGTTGAGGACATGATGTGGTGGTGGAGTGGAATGGGGTGGAGTGAGGGTTATTGGTATGCCTGTGTCACCCTCCGTATTGTCTAAATCAGCAGTTGTTTCAACTGGGGGTGGAGGAGATGTTCTCCAAGGACTTTTGAAAAAGCTGTCCATTGTTAGCCATGTCTTGTGCCAACTACTTTCTATAACTCCCTGTAGGTAAATGAAGCTTGTGTAATCACTCTACGAACACTGATGCATAATCATAGCAGGGATCGATATTGATGAATAGGGCCACAGCCTTTTCTAAGTAGTTGAATGATTCTGCTCACTTCATGATTGTAAAGGATTGGCCACAGTTGAGAGAGCAAGCCACTGACTTCTCTATAACCATGAATTTATGACCATCATTTGATCTCCTAAACAGCTAATTTTACATCTAAAGTGATACCCTCATGCCCAGTACTGCATAGTACTGGGCATGAAGCTGTCACTTTGAATGACATACTGAGATTGCTGTTTACTTTTGAGACAAGACAGACATGTAGGATATGAATCTAACTGTATTTTGCTGGTGGGTGGAATAGGAATCTGGAATTATTTTGCTGTGAGATCATTATAGAATTCTTATTTTTATTTACCATACTTTGTCAGTGTCTCCTGTGTTAGCGAGGTAGCGCAAGGAAACAGACAAAAGAATGGCCCAACCCCTATACCTATACATCTCAACATATACATATATACACATGTACATAATTCATACTGGCTGCCCTTATTCATTCCCATCGCCACCCCGCCACACATAAAATAACAACCCCCTCCCCCCGCATGTGCACGGGGTAGCACTAGGAAAAGACAACAAAGGCCACATTCGTTCACATTCAGTCTCTAGCTGTCATATATAATGCACTGAAACCACAGCTCCCTTTCCACATCCAGGCCCCACACAACTTTCCATGGTTTACCCTAGACGCTTCACATGCTCTGGTTCAATCCATTGACAGCGCGTCGACCCCGGTATACCACAATTTACTCTATTTCTTTTACGACTTTCACCCTCCTGCATGTTCAGGCCCCAATTACTCAAAAATTTTTTCACTCCATCTTTCCACCTCCAATTTGGTCTCCTACTTCTCCTCGTTCCCTCCACATCTGACACATATATCCTCTTTGTCAATTTTTCCTCACTCATTCTCTCCATGTGACCAAACCATTTCAAAACACCCTTTTCTGCTCTCTCAACCACACTCTTTTTATTACCACACATCTCTCTTACGCTTTCATTACTTACTTGATCAAATCACCTCACACCATAAACATGTTGTCCTCAAACATCTCATTTCCAGCGCATCCACCCTCCTTTGCACAACTCTACCTATAGCCCACGCCTCGCAACCATATATCATTGTTGGAACCACTATTCCTTCAAACATACCCATTTTTGCTTTCCAAGATAACGTTCTCGACTTCCACACATTTTTCAACGCTCCCAGAACTTTTGCCCCTCCCCCACCCTATGAGTCACTTCTGCTTCCATGGTTCCATCTGCTGCCAAATCCACTCCCAGATATCTAAAACACTTCACTTCCTCCAGTTTTTCTCCATTCAAACTTACCTCCCAATTGACTTGTCCCTCAACCCTACTGTACCTAATAACATTGCACTTTTCACATTTACTCTCAGCTTTCTTCTTTCACACACTTTACCAAACTCAGTCTCCAGCTTCTGCAGTTTCTCACCCGAATCAGCCACCAACGCTGTATCATCAGCGAACAACAACTGACTCACTTCCCAAGCTCTCTCATCCACAACAGACTGCATACTTGTCCCTCTTTCCAAAACTCTTGCATTCACCTCCCTAACAACCCCATTCATAAACAAATTAAACAACCATGGAGACATCACACACCCCTGCCGCAAACCAACATTCACTGAGAACCAGTCACTTTCCTCTCTTCCTATACGTACACATGCCTTACATCCTCGATAAAAAACTTTTCACTTCTTCTAACAACTTACCATCCACGCCATATATTCTTAATGCCTTCCACAGAGCATCTCTATCAACTCTATCATATGCCTTTTCCAGATCTATAAATGCTATATACAAATCCATTTGGTTTTCTATAAGTATTTCTCACATACATTCTTCAAAGCAAACACCTGATCCACACATCCTCTACCACTTCTGAAACCACACTGCTCTTCCCCAATCTGATGCTCTGTACATGCCTTCACCCTCTCAATCAATACCCTCCCATATAATTTCCCAAGCAGACTCAACAAACTTATACCTCTGTAATTTGAGCACTCACTCTTATCCCCTTTGCCTTTGTACAATGGCACTATGCAAGCATTTTGCCAATCCTCAGGCACCTCACCATGAGTTATACATACATTAAATAATCTTACCAACCAGTCAACAATACAGTCACCCCCTTTTTTTTAACAAATTCCACTGCAATACCATCCAAACTTGTTGCCTTGCCGGCTTTCATCTTCCGCAAAGCTTTTACTACCTCTTCTCTGTTTACCAAATCATTTTCCCTAACCCTCTCACTTTGCACACCACCTCAACCAAAACACCCTATATCTGCCACTCTATCATCAAACACATTTAAACCTTCAAAATACTCACTCCATCTCCTTCTCACATCACCACTACTTGTTATCACCTCCCCTTTAGCCCTCTTCAGTGATGTTCCCATTTGTACCCTTGTCTTATGCACTTTATTTACCTCCTTCCAAAACACTTTTTATTCTCCCTAAAATTTAATGATACTCTCTCACCCCAACTCTCATTTGCCCTCTTTTTCACCTCTTGCACCTTTCTCTTGACCTCCTGCCTCTCTCTTTTATACATCTCCCACTCATTTGCATTATTTCCCTGCAAAAATTGTCCAAATGCCTCTCTCTTCTCTTTCATCCCACCACTCACTGCCCTTTCTAATCTGCCCACCTCCAACGCTTCTCATGCCACAAGCATCTTTTGCACAAGCCATCACTGCCTCCGTAAATACATCCTAATCCTTCCCCCACTCCCCATTATGGAATTCATGATAGCTAAAAAACCTAGTTATGTCTTGAAATATTTTTTATCATCCTAGTCTCCAGCTGGGTCCTATGCACCCAAGTATTTGTCTTTTAATTTTACTATGGCTTGGACTTATTTGTTAAAATATCTTGAATTGCCCATTCATATCCTCAGGGAGAAATATACCGCTATAATGCTTATTGTGTTATCCAACACTTTGATATCAGATGCAGCAGCCAAAATTTTTTTTGTGCAGTGGTCAGTCTGTGTTGAGATATTAAGGAAGCCTGTAAAAGATCTGTGCTTTCACATTATGTAATAATATGTGAAGCTGTGGCACAGATTGATAAATATCCTTGATGTAAATCCTTAGTAATCATATTTTTTGACAAAAACATTTTTTAAAGTACCCCATATCTTACCTCTCCTGGTCCTCCTCATATGAATGGCAGTGGTGCAGTGATAGTTAAAAGATGGGTAGCACATACCAACAGTGTTAGCCAGGTTAAGTTGTAGATAATTCATTTAGAAAATTGTGCTCAAGTTAATCTTACCAAATGTATGGAGATATTTTAAGAATATTTGAGAATATCATGCATATCCAGTGTATACACTGGATATTAGATCTTTCACCAAGAGAGGGCTAATGGAAAGGAAAACTTTATATATTTATTGATTCATATTTTTCATACTTGTTTGCCATTTCATGCTTTAATGCCAAAAACAGATGAAGAAAGGTCATATTTGCTCAGATTCATTCTCTAGTTGTCATGTGTGGTGCATCAACAGCACAGCCCCCTTTCTACTACTTGGCCTCACATACCTTTTCAAGGCATCCCATAGCCACTTCACATCTCCTAGTTCAGTCAGTTGACAGCATGTTGACCCCTGTATTCCACATCATTCCAGTTCACTCTGTCTTGTGCATGCCTTTCACCCTCCTGCATGTTCAGGCCTTGATCACTCAAGAATTTTTTTCACTCCATCCCTCTATCTCCAATTTGATCCATCTCTTCATCTTGTCCCCTCCACTTCTGACATGTATCCTCCTTGTCAGTCTCTCCTCATTCATTCTGTCCTTATGTCCACATCATTTCAGCACATCCTCTTTAACTTTCTTAAAGTCACTTGTCCTATTATCACACCTTTTTGTTATCTTTATTGTTTTATTGTTTACTCAATCAATCCACCTCACATCACACATTGTTCTCAAACATTTCATTTCCAACTCTTCCACCCTTCTCTGCACATCTTCATCCAACATCACTGGGACTACTGTACCTTCAGACATACCCATTTTTGCCCTCCCAGGTAACGTCATCCCTTTCCAGACATTCGTCAATGCTCCCAGAACCTTTGCTTCCATCACCCTCCCAGTAATCACTTCTGCTCTCGTGGTTCCATTCATTGCCATGTCCACTCTCAGGTATTTTAAACTCTTCTCTTTCTCAGATTTTCTCCACTCAGACTGACACGCCACCCAACTTAGCTGTCCCTTTGCCCTGCTAAACCCAATGACTTTGCTTTTATTCACATTTTTTTCCACTCCTTCTTTTGTCACACTCTTTCAAACTTAGTCAACACTTCTGCAGTTTCTTACTTGAATTTGCCATCAGCAGTAAACAACTAACTCTCTTCCCAAGCCCCATATCCTCTACAAACTACATACTCATCCCTCTCTCCAAGACTCCTGCATTTACCTCTTCTCTACTCCTCGAAAGTTTGTCTGGATGTTTTGAGAATGAAACATTATATCACCATATGTGTAACATATACTTCTATGTAAACCATGAATGGTGATTTAAAGAACCTGATGATACAGGAAGAAAAGTTGTAAGTTTGGTCGTGAGAATTAGGAAATGACTTGAAACTTTTTAATCAGTTCTATACTATTGTGTATTGTAAGGCTTCTGTACTGGTTGAGATTAATGACAAGCCAACAACAGTACCACTGATGATGGTGTAGTGTGATGTTGATCTGTCCTTCCCTCCTGTATGTGCTGGGAAGTGGGAGACTGGATGGTTTCACTCAACTGTGTGTGCTCATAGGTGGGGTTGGATGGTTTGCTTGCATGGGTAACTATTAAGTAACTGGTAACTAGTGGAGGAAAAGAAGGGAAGTGATATCTTCCTCTCAGCCTACCCCCTCCGAGTGGCAGGAATAGCCTCCTCCCACTGCCCAGTTCTTTTCATCTGCAAATCATTTTGATGTCTGGAATAAGTATGTTTTACAATTAGAAGACTTAAAGTGGAAGCCATTTAACCTTCCCCCAGCTGTCCTGCCGCTTTCCTTTCCCCAGCTAACAGGTCATGTTTGTAATAATTATGAAACCGTAATTACTGACAGGGTAATATTTTTAGTTTTAATCACAAGGAGGTTGATTATTAAGTCTTATCAGATGGTGGTGCGTTGTTAGTGGTAAGATGGTCAATACCCTGAAGTATATTGATGGCAACAACTGAAGGGAATGGAAGATTTGTGTAGAAAGAATTGGGAAAGGGAGAGGGAATGAAAAAAAGAGAAGAGGAAGGGATAGACAGTAGGAAAAGGGATAAATGATGGCAAAAGAAAATGATAAAGGAGAAATAATAGAGGAAGAGAAAGTGAAGGGAAAAATGGTAGATGGAGAAGTAGTGGAGATGGAGAATGTTAAGGGGAAAAAATGAAGAAAGAAAATGAGACAAAAGAAATGGCAGAAGAAAAGAGGAAGAAAGAAGTCACACAGAAAGAGAAAGGAAGGGAGAATAAACTTGGCTATAGATGATGATGGGAGAAATAGAAGAAAAGGTGTAAAGTGAAATAAGAGAGGAACATGGGATATATGAAGAAGAAAGAAGAGAGGGGAAAGGGAGAAATAGCAGAGAAGAAGGGATAAATGAAATAACAGAGGAAGAGAGATGTAAGGGAGAAGTAGTGGAGACAGATACATGGAAGTGAGAAACAGCAGAAGAGTAGAAGGCAGAAATAGTGTGAAGAATGATAATATAAGTACTAACAATGCAGGAAAAAGGAAATTAGGAGAAACAGTTGGTGAGAATAGGGAGAAAATGAGAGATGATGGAGGAAGAGAATGGAAAGTGGGAGGTACTTGAGGAAGAAATTGGAAGGAAGAACTGGATATCTTTCTTGGGATTTGGATATCATGAAGTAGTGTAATTTGAACCTCTTTCATAGAATAAAGATGGCTAGAATAGTGTGGAAAATAGATTGGACCATGATATTTTCTTTATGGTATTAGACTTTCTCTTTGGATTTGCATTATTGATGATGAACTACCAATATATTCAACATATGGAAAAAAATGAAACTTGATAAAATGTTAAAATGTTATAAAACTTAAAAATTGATAAAGAATGTTGTCTCATATTGTTGCCATCTGTTATTGAAACAGCCACCTTTACAAATATGAGAGTTGCTCTTAAAGGAAAATATGAATTAACTACACAATTATTTGGAGTATTGACACCTGTAAAATGAAATGAAGGAAAAAAGCATTTGATGAGCACATCTCATATTTCCGAAGGGTTTATAAGGGAATATATTTTCCTTGAATTGAGAAAACTTGTCTGTCATTACTTATATCTATAGTTGTATTAGTCTTGGGAACTTTACTATCAAGGGATGATGAAGAGCTGCATTTTACACACACACACACACACACACACACACACACACACACACACACACACACACATGTGACAGCTTGAAATGTTAGAAAAAATGTTGGGAATGTTTTCAGTGCTAAAGAATGAAAGGGGGTCGAATTTGTTTTTAAGAAAGAACAGTAGGAAATTTTAGGAAATGACAGGCTGGTAGGTCAGAAGAGGGTGCTTTGTAAAGCAGTTGAAATGATAATCAGAGGGCGAGTGACTGATTGTTTACAAAGTAGAAACTGCCTTAGAATAATTTGGGTTCATAGAAAACATTTGATGCATAACATATCTTTTAGACTTATATGATGGATTGAGCCCGGTTGTAGACAAATGATTTAGATGGATGGATTGTTTGTTCATGGACTTAGAAAACCTCATTTTTAAGTATGTGTATAGGTGGGACTCCAACAGTGGATCAGAAATTACCTGAATAGAAGGAAACAGAGGACATATATTAGAGGAGTCTTTTTTAAGTAGTTTGGGGTACTCCATGGTTTGACACAGAACTCAGTGTTTGGACTGCTTCTATTCATGACTGTGTTAATTACAGGCCTTTTTTCATACTTGTTTTACATTTCTCATGTAGAGGTAATGCTAGGAACAGTTGAAGATTGGCCTCATTTGCTCACATATATTCCCAAGCTCTCATTTGTAATGCATCAAACTAGAGTGCCCCTATTGACAGCCAAGCCCCATCAACCTTTCTGTGATTTTTCCTGACTATTTAAGAGCTAGTTAGGAAAGATAAAGTCTTTTGGTTTTCCAGTGAAATAAGAAATCTCACATGAGGAGTGGACTGTGAAACACTAAGGGAAAACTGAATAAATGGGTGAAACAGTGCCAGGGGAACCTAAGAATCACAGCTGTGCAATATGTATGGCAACAGAGAATAAGAGTATTGTCAGACAAGTGGCATATGTGGTGAGAACTATGTACTAAATCTTTCTGATGACAAATTCTTATCATTGGTATTCTCTCTTTTATATTTATTTATTTATTTATTTATTTTGCTTTGTCGCTGTCTGCCGTTTTAGCGAGGTAGCGCAAGAAAACAGACGAAAGAATGGCCCAACCCACCCACATACACATGTATATACATACACGTCCTTACATGCACATATACATACATATACATCTCAACGTATACATATATGTACACACACAGACATATACATATATACACATGTACATAATTCATACTGTCTGCCTTTATTCATTCCCATCGCCACTCTGCTACACATGAAATAACAACCCCCTCCCCCCAAATGTGCATGAGGTAGCGCTAGGAAAAGACAACAAAGGCCACTTTCGTTCACACTCGGTCTCTAGCTGTCGTGTAATAATGCACCGAAACCACAGCTCCCTCTCCACATCCAGGCCCCACAGAACTTTCCATGGTTTACCCCAGATGCTTCAAATGCCCTGGTTCAATCCATTGACAGCACGTCGGCCCTGGTATACCACATCATTCCAATTCACTCTATTCCTTGCATGCCTTTCACCTTCCTGTATGTTCAGGCCCCAATCACTTAAAATCTTTTTCACTCCATCTTTCCACCTCCAATTTGGTCTCCCACTTCTCCTCGTTCCCTCCACCTCTGACACATATATCCTCTTGCTCAATCTTTCCTCACTCATTCTCTCCATGTGACCAAACCATTTCAAAACACCCTCTTCTGTTCTCTCAATCACACTCTTTTTATTACCACACATCACTCTTACCCTATTATTACTTACTCGATCAAACCACCTCACACCACATATTGTCCTCAAACATCTCATTTCCAGCACATCCACTCTCCTCCGCACAACTCTATTCATAGCCCAGGCCTCGCAACCATATAACATTGTTCAAAACACTATTCCTTCAAACATACCCATTTTTGCTTTCACATATTCTAAGATGCTCCCAGAATTTTCGCCCCCTCCCCCACCCTATGATTCACTTCCTCTTCCATGGTTCCATCCGCTGCCAAATCCACTCCCAGATATCTAAGACACTTCACTTCCTCCAGTTTTTCTCCATTCAGACTTACCTCCCAATTGACTTGTCCCTCAACCCTAGTGTACCTAATAACCTTGCTCTTATTCACATTTACTCTCAACTTTCTTCTTTCACACACTTTACCAAACTCAGTCACCAGCTTCTGCAGTTTCTCACATGAATCAGCCACCAGCGCTGTATCATCAGCAAACAACAGCTGACTCACTTTCCAAGCTCTCTCATCCACAGCAGACTGCATACTTGCCCCCCTTTCCAAAACTCTTGCATTCACCTCCCTAACAACCCCATCCATAAACAAATTAATCAACCATGGAGACATCACACACCCCTGCCGCAAACCAATATTCACTGAGAACCAATCCCTTTCCTCTCTTCCTACACGTACACATTCCTTACATCCTAAATAAAAACTTTTCACTGCTTCTAACAACTTGCCTCCCACACCATATATTCTTAATACCTTCCACAGAGCACCTCTATCAACTCTATCATATGCCTTCTCCAGATCCATAAATGCTACATACAAATCCATTTGTTTTTCTAAGTATTTCTCACATACATTCTTCAAAGCAAACACCTGATCCACACATCCTCTACCACTTCTGAAACCACACTGCTCTTCCCCAATCTGATGCTCTGTACATGCCGTCACCGTCTCAATCAATACCCTCCCATATATTTTTCCAGGAATACTCGACAAGCTTATACCTCTGTAATTTGAGCACTCACTTTTATCCCCTTTGCCTTTGTACAATGGCACTATGCAAGCATTCCGCCAATCCTCAAGCACCTCACCATGAGTCATACATACACTGAATAACCTTACTAACCAGTCAACAGTACACTCACCCCCTTTTTTAATAAATTCCACTGCAATACCATCCAAACCTGCTGCCTTGCCAGCTTTCATCTTCTGCAAAGCTTTTATTACCTCTTCTCTGTTTACCAAATCATTCTCCCTAACCCTCTCACTTTGCATGCCACCTCGACCAAAACACCGTATATCTGCCACTCTATCATCAAACCCATTCAACAAACCTTCAAAATACTCACTCCATCTTCTCACATCACCACTACTTGTTATTACCTCCCCATTATCCCCCTTCACTGAAGTTCCCATTGACTCCCTTTTCTTATGCACTTTATTTACCTCCTTCCAAAACATCTTTTTATTCTCCCTAAAATTTAATGATACTCTCTCACCCCAACTCTCATTTGCCCTCTTTTTCACCTCTTGCACCTTTCTCTTGACCTCCTGCCTCTTTCTCTTATACATCTCCCAGTAATCTGCATTATTTCCCTTCAAAAATCGTCCAAATGCCTCTCTCTTCTCTTTCACTAATAATGTTACTTCTTCATTCCACCACTCACTAGCCTTTCTAATCTTAATCTGCTCACCTCCCACGCTTCTCTTGCCACAAGCATCTTTTGCGCAAGCCATCACTGCTTCCCTAAATACATCCCATTCCTCCCCCATTCCCCTTATGCCCTTTGTTCTCACCTTTATCCATTCTATACTCAGTCTCTTCTGGCACTTCCTCACACAAGTCTCCTTCCCAAGCTCACTTAACTCTCACCACTCTTTTCACCCCAACATTCTCTCTTCTTTTCCGAAAACCTCTACAAATCTTCACCTTCGCCTCCACAAGATAATGATCAGACATCCCTCTAGTTGCATCTCTCGGCACATTAACATCCAAAAGTTTCTCTTTCGCACGCCTATCAATTAACACATAATCCAATAACGCTCTCTGGCCATCTCTCCTACTTACATATGTATACTTATGTATATCTCTCTTTTTAAACCAGGTATTCCCAGTCACCAGTCCTTTTTCAGCACGTAAATCTACAAGCTCCTCACCATTTCCATTTACAACACTGAACACCCCATGTACACGAATTATTCCCTCAACTGCCACATTACTCACCTTTGCATTCAAATCACCCATCACTATAACTCGGTCTCGTGCATCAAAACTACTAACACACTCACTCAGCTGCTCCCACAACACTTGCCTCTCATGATCTTTTTTCTCATGCCCTTCTCTTTTGGTGAAGGTTAATAAAAAAAACATGTGCAAAAGTTATGAATGTATTTACACTTGTTACACAGTACCAGAAGGAATCCCACATTTACATAGTTTACATTTAACGAGTTGGAAAAGATTAAACATAGCAGGTTATTAACAATTAATGCATCCACATATTAAGCATGTTATTGTAGGAGATGCTGATTCCAGCAGAATCTTTATAGGTTCCACTTGTGGATTTGTAAATCATTATACGAGTGAGTCACTTGTATAGTGATGTACCAACAGAATTTTCATGGTTTGCACTTGTGGGCTTTGTACATCGTTATACAAGTGAGTCACTTGTGTAATGATGTACCAATATATCACTTAGTATGTGTAAAGTTTAATTGATAAGATTTTATACATCTTTATATTTGTGAAAGTTTATGGATAAGAAATTTGAAAAGTGTATGCATGATTGTAATTTCAAGACTTTACAGTCTTTCACTTTTTTAAAAGTTTAGAAAAATATGTACACAACACATTTGTATTTGCTTTTATAGGAATGAATTTGTATTTTGGTATTTTGTTAACTTTTTCTTACAAATTCCCTTTTGTCCATGATTTAGTTGTCATTAGCCAGTGTGGTGCATTACATGACATGCAGCATCCTTTTCTGTTATATCACACTAAAGCAGTAGCAATTACAGTATGTGAAATGGATGGAAGTATCATACAGTTTATTCAGAAATCATATAGATACCCTTACTTTTGGTGGTGTTGAGTCCCTAAGTGTATGTTGCTCCAGCCTGCTGTATGTATGATGGTAGCCACTGTCCTCAGTGACCATCACCACCTGTTGTATATAATGGAGTTACAGAGGGAGATCATTGCTTTGGAATATTTATTATTATTGCTGAAAAATATACAAATGTGTTACACCAAATTTCCATACATTATTGAAGCTGAAGGTAGGAAAATGTAAGTCAGTTATCATTTAAGGACTGGATTAAGAGATAGTACTATTAATAGAAGAGAAGGTTGTAAAAGAAAAAACTAATGTAATTACAAAAGGCAGAAGGCATGGTAAAAGCAGTAATGGAAATAGAAAAATGAAAAGGATAGAAATATGATTACAAGTTATAAGATTTATAGTAACTATATGTAAACAAAGTGTTGCAGCCAGTTGGCACTATGGCAGGCAAAAAGGTCTGCTAGCTATGAAGGATTTATTGGGCTTGTCATGAGAAGACAGATTGGAAGTGGACTGAAAAAAGTAAAGAAGACATTTAGGAGCCCAAAATGGTTAATACCAAAGGAGAATACAAGGCAGATCACTCGACCACTAGCACAGAAAAAAGTTATAAGTTGTGGTAGAGTATGTTTCAGAGGTGCATGTATTTGGTAATTGGGAAAGAGCTAGAATTTAAAGATTGAACTGGGAAACCAAGCCATATATTGTTGGAGGTGATGAGATGAAACTTAGCAGAAAGATGAAATTGACTCACATCTTTATTAAAAAATACACATGATATTAAGGAAGGAAAAAAGCCAAAGGATGAGAGGGATTGGCCTTCTTAGTAAGAGACAATTTAAACTTTCAAAGAGATAATTTTAGATAATACAGTTGAACAATACATAGTGGGAAAAGTAGCCATAGAAAAAAATTTCAAAGAATTTTTGTAAACCAGAACATTTATTAGATGAAAACAATACAGGTACGTTTAGGATGGTGCAGGTGTCAGAAGAAAAAGTTCTTCTAAGAGGATGTAAACTGATAATGGAAGATTTAGCTGTAAAGAAATTATTTGAAAATGCCTAGATTCACATGTGCTCAGCAAAATTTCACTTGAGTGCTCAAGAATCAGAGGGGCTGATACTCCATCAGTACTAGATGTTATCTTTACATTTAAGATATGATACTTTACTTGAAAGAAATGATCTTGTATACTTTAATTTGACATCTTTAATTTGATGGCATGGTAGGTCTGTTGCTCGATGTATTTTTTTTTATTTTTTTTTGTTATTTGATGCTGTCATTAGGTGCTGGTAGTATTGTGAATATAGGGCCAAGGAGTTAAAGTTATTAGAAGGAAAGCTACAATGCTGAGTGTCTTCTTAAAAGATATATACTGATTAGGCACTCGCAGAGTCTGTGTATGTTGAATGAGTCAGATGGGTATTTGAACCTGTGAAATATTTAGTGATTTTTATAATCTGGAATGTTATATTTTGTTTCCATTATAGAGTATAAGGGAAAGATGAGTAGATTTTGAAAAAAAAATCGAATTGCAGAAGCAGAGTATACATGGAGATATTTTTGGCCATTATCCAAGATAACGTTGCATTGTTTACATGTACGTACTTCATTGTACTGTACTGTATTGGCAGATTTGTCTTTTGCATAGCTTTTTTTATTCTATATTAAACTCCTTTATTGTGAGAAATAAAGTGTAAAAGTTTATGGCTCTTAAAGTGGATGCTGCATGGTATTCAGGCAACCACCTAATAAATCTTCCTTGGCTAACCTTTGGTTGAACTAAGCTAAATGACCAAAATCATGACTCGCATCCCATCTACCCAAGCCCAAAGCAAAGATACAGCAATTATTATTCAATCAGATGTGTCATTGACATAGGTTTCAGTTGGAATTCATCACGAGCAGGCCATTTGGTTAATGCAGCAAGAAGTCAATCATGATTGATTTATCAGGAGTTTGCTTGGAATTTTGCTTCTCCTGAATTAGTTCAAAAATATCCAAAAATTGAATGAGTGGAATATGAAATTTTTTTTTCTAATATTTGAATGTCGTTTGCTTTGCTTTGAAGCTGTTTTTTAGACCTGCTTTTATTTTCTTTTTAATGTGACTGACATGGCACAGGCAAAAATGCCTCAAAGTCTGTTATGAGAGAAAGGAAAAAGTAAGAGAAAAAGAACTGGTGTTGTAGATCTGACTTTTAAAAGCCTAGAGATTATGAGAAGAGGGACAGTTGAAAGGAATTGTAAGAATAGGAAAAATATTAGTCTTTTAAAACCAGATAGCTATAGACTGTATCCTTTGTTGGGGCTTTTTTTCATTATGTTTGTTTAATTTGTTTTTGTAGTGCATTTGCTCCTAGAACTTTTGTGCCCCGTCTTTGAATTCACTTTATCTTATAGAGATAAGCAGATATAGGAATGAATAATGAAAAGAGTGTTTGTTTTTTTTTTTTTTTTTTTTTTTTTTTTTATACTTTGTCGCTGTCTCCCGCGTTTGCGAGGTAGCGCAAGGAAACAGACGAAAGAAATGGCCCAACCCCCCCCCCCCCCATACACATGTACATACACACGTCCACACACGCAAATATACATACCTACACAGCTTTCCATGGTTTACCCCAGACGCTTCACATGCCTTGATTCAATCCACTGACAGCACGTCAACCCCTGTATACCACATCGCTCCAATTCACTCTATTCCTTGCCCTCCTTTCACCCTCCTGCATGTTCAGGCCCCGATCACACAAAATCTTTTTCACTCCATCTTTCCACCTCCAATTTGGTCTCCCTCTTCTCCTCGTTCCCTCCACCTCCGACACATATATCCTCTTGGTCAATCTTTCCTCACTCATTCTCTCCATGTGCCCAAACCATTTCAAAACACCCTCTTCTGCTCTCTCAACCACGCTCTTTTTATTTCCACACATCTCTCTTACCCTTACGTTACTTACTCGATCAAACCACCTCACACCACACATTTTCCTCAAACATCTCATTTCCAGCACATCCATCCTCCTGCGCACATCTCTATCCATAGCCCACGCCTCGCAACCATACAACATTGTTGGTACCACTATTCCTTCAAACATACCCATTTTTGCTTTCCGAGATAATGTTCTCGACTTCCACACATTTTTCAAGGCTCCCAAAATTTTCGCCCCCTCCCCCACCCTATGATCCACTTCCGCTTCCATGGTTCCATCCGCTGACAGATCCACTCCCAGATATCTAAAACACTTCACTTCCTCCAGTTTTTCTCCATTCAAACTCACCTCCCAATTGACTTGACCCTCACCCCTACTGTACCTAATAACCTTGCTCTTATTCACATTTACTCTTAACTTTCTTCTTCCACACACTTTACCAAACTCAGTCACCAGCTTCTGCAGTTTCTCACATGAATCAGCCACCAGCGCTGTATCATCAGCGAACAACAACTGACTCACTTCCCAAGCTCTCTCATCCCCAACAGACTTCATACTTGCCCCTCTTTCCAGGACTCTTGCACTTACCTCCCTAACAACCCCATCCATAAACAAATTAAACAACCATGGAGACATCACACACCCCTGCCGCAAACCTACATTCACTGAGAACCAATCACTTTCCTCTCTTCCTACACGTACACATGCCTTACATCCTCGATAAAAACTTTTCACTGCTTCTAACAACTTGCCTCCCACACCATATATTCTTAATACCTTCCACAGAGCATCTCTATCAACTCTATCTTGTTTTTGTTATAAGAATGAATAATGACATTATTAATGTATTGATAATGGTTATGTACAATGAAATAATGAAAAAAATAGCTTATGCTACAATTAGTTCATTCCTTTCATTTTTGGTGGTATTGCTGATTCTTTTAGCACTTGCTATGCTAAGGATATTAGAATTAGCATTCACACTTAGTATTGAGAGTCATGGTAAGAGGTTATAAAATGTGTGTATTGTTCCACCACAGTTAAGTTAAAGTATTACATCAGGAGTTGATTTTGAGTGTCAGGCTTTGTGTTGACTTGAGGTTAAGGATGAAAATGTATGGTAAGGTTACTTTACCTTTCAGCTGGCTGACCAAATTGTTCACATGGGTTTGTTAGAGGTGGGTCGTCCATCTGCCAGTCTTGTGGAATGTCTGCATGCCCTTACCTACATAGGGGGCATCCCACTGGGAAGAGGCTTGGGAAGAACAGCTTGTGTAGGGGAGGAATATAGTGAAGGTAGTGGGATGCATGAGAGGGCATCCTATGAGGGAGGATAGTGTGTGTGTTGTTTGTTTTTACATGTTTTGGAAGGGAGAGGGGAGACTTGGAAAGTGGGGGAGTGAATTTGGAGTTGAAGGGGGAAGGTGTTTGGGGTAGAGGTTTTGGGTATGCTCGTCTGTGGGAGGCTTATGCTGTAGAGAAGAGTTAGTATAGGCATAGCAAGATTACATTGGATTAATATTCCACCAAAAAATGGCAGTGGGATGGATTCTGGCTAGGAAGATACTTGGTGGACTGAATGATGTGTGGTGGCAGTATGACAGAGTAAAAGGAAGAAATTACCCTTACTTAGTAAGGGCAGGTAAGTGGAAGGTTTTAGCAGGCAGTAAGGGATGGTGGCTGGTGAAGGTGACCTGGACATCTGTAGGAGAATACAACATTTGTTTGTCATTTGTAGCAGGAGAGGGGAAGGGTGCAGCTGTGACCTAGCACTTGCAGCAATATGAGATTACAGAGATGTTACTAAGAGAAGGAAATAGAGGAAAGGGACCTAGTGCTTGCAAGAGTTGCATGGATTGAGGGCATATTAGGCAACAAGCAAATGTAGTGATAAGAGGGGTAGAGACCTGGTATCTGGAACAGTAGGAGGGAGCTGAGAGCTGTTACCTGTAGCAGTATGGAGAAGGTGACCTGTTACATGTAGCAATACAAGGGAACAGAAGTCTGGAACTTGCAGCAGTAAGGAGACCTGGTACCTGTAACTGTAAGAGGGGATGGAGACTTGGTACCTGCAGCAGTAGGAGGGAATGAAGAACTGTTACAGGTTGAGCGTCCCTAATCCGAAATCTGAAATGCTCCAGAATCCGAAACATTTTGAGCGGCAATATGATATTACAAGTGGAAAATTCCACACCTAACCTCAATTGCCCATGCTGGGCTTGACGCTCTGTTGGCACCAATTTGTTACAGTCCATCATCACCGTAAGACCTACGTGTATTATTCACTGTATTTCTTGCTTATTCTCTGCCCTATTGTACAAAGATATTGTTGAAAATGTCAGAAAGGCCTGCAGATACCCATGTAAGTAATTGTGATAAGAAAAAGAGGAAGAATTTATGTTTATATATAGCACAGAAAGTCAGACTGTTGGAAAACCTGGACTGAGGTGCAAGTGTGAAACGTCTTACAGGCTATGTGTGTGAAGTGTTTATGAAACAGATGGATTTTGTGTTTAGACTTGGGTCCCATCCCCAAGATATGTATATGCGAATATTCCAAAATCCAAAGAATTCAAGATAAAACACTTTTGGTCCCAGGCATTTCAGATAAGGGATGCTCAACCTGTACCTGCAGCAGTAGTAGGGATGGAGACCTGGTATCTGTGAAAATATGAGGGGACAGAGACTTGGTACTTGTTAGTGTAGGAGGGAGAGACTTGGTACCTGCAGCAGTAGGAGTGGGCAAAAACTTGTTACCTGTAACAGTAAGAGGGTTGGAGACTTGGTACCTGCAGCAGTAGGAGGGGCAAAGACCTGGTACCTGCAGCACTAGGCAGTGTGGAGACCTTATACCTGCAGAATTAGGAATGGGGAGACCAGTTACCTGCAGCACTTATAAGGAAGAGATCTGTTATGTACAGCATTAAGAAAGGATAGACCTGGTACCTATAGCTGTAGAAATGGGAGATCTGACATGTGCAGTAGTAAGAGGAGGTGGAGACTTGGTACCTGTAGAATTAGGAAGGGGGAGAGTTGGTACCTGTAGCAGTAGGGAGATGGTGTGGTCATATTTCTTGCTGCAGGAATGGACCTGTGACACCTTTAGATTAGTGCTGTAGAAGTGGCTCCTACAGCAGGTGGGGGTGCAGTTCTGGCCACCATCAACTGTGAGCCTGTATGGGAGGTGATGAGTGATTGTCTGGTGATGAGTAAGGTTAAACATGCATCTTTTTAGAGTACTGACTGTAAAATTCACACAAACACACACGCGTGCGCGCACACACACACACACACACACACACACACACACACACATGCACACACACACACACCTCATCATAGATATGTCTAATATTACTGGGTTGATATATTATTTGCTACTTGAATAAACCAATGAAGCAGACAGTAGAAGTGTGCAGTGATTCTGAAGTCTTCTTCAGCAGTCAGATGTAAATGATAGGGAACATAACAGTTAGAAAAATTATCAGGATGAGTCAGTATATATAATTGGTCAGTAAATATATATATCATGGTGATCTCCGGCAGTAGGTACACAATGCATAGTAATGCATCATGATAAGTACTTATGGTAATAGCTCATGGTGAGCTTCGGTAGTGTGTACATACAGTAATAAGTGAACATGTTAAGACATGATGAGCTCCAGTAGTGTGTACATACGGCAATAAGTACACACGGTAATACATGATGAACTCCGATAGTGTGTACGCATGGTAGTAAGAACACGTTAAAACATGATGATGAGCTCCGATAGTGCTTACATATGGTAGTAAGAACACCTGGTAATGCATCTTGATGAGCTCTAAAACTCTTGCATTCACCTCCCTAATGATCCCATACATAAACAAATTAAACAACCATGTAGACATCATGCACTCTGCCGCAAACCAGCATTCATTGAGAACCAATCACTTTCCTCTCTTCCTACTCGTACATATGCCTCACATCCTCGATGAGAACTTTTCACTGCTTCTAGCAACTTGCCTACCACACTATATACTCTTAATACCTTCCACAGAGCATCTCTATCAACTCTATCATATGCCTTCTCCAGATCCATAAATGCTACATACAAATCCATTTGTTTTTCTAAGTGTTTCTCACATACATTCTTCAAAGCAAACACCTGATCCAAACATCCTCTACCACTTCTGAAACCACACTGCTCTTCCCCAGTCTGATGTTCTGTACATTCCTTCACCCTCTCAATCCGTACCCTCCCATATTATTTCCCAGGAATACTAAAAAAACTTATACCTCTATAATTTGAACACTCACCTTTATCCTGTTTGCCTTTGTACTATGGCACTATGCGTGCATTCCGCCAATCCTCAGGGACTTAACCATGAGCCATACATACATTGAATATCCTGACCAACCAGTCAAGAACACAGTCACCCCCTTTTTAATAAATTCCACAACAATACCATCCAAACCCGCTGCCTTGCCGGCTTTCATCTTTCGCAAAGCTTTCACTACCTCTTCTCTATTTACCAAATCATTCTCCCTGACCCTCTCACTTCGCACACCACCTTGACCAAAACACCCTATATCTACCACTCTATCATCAAACACATTCAACACACATTCAAAATACTCACTCCATCTCCTTCTCACATCACCACTACTTGTTGTTACCTCCTCATTATCCCCCTTCACCGATGTTCCCATTTGTTCTCTTGTCTTATGCACTTTATTTACCTCCTTCCAAAACATCTTTTTATTCTCCCTAAAATTTGATGATACTCTCTCACCCCAACTCTCAGTTGCTTTCTTCTTCACCTCTTGCACCTTTCTCTTGACCTCCTGCCTCTTTCCTTTATACATCTCCCAGTCATTTGCACTATTTCCCTGCAAAAATCGTCCAAATGCCTCTCTTCTCTTTCACTGTCGATCTTACTTCTTCAATCCACCACTCACTACCCTGATATTTCATGAAAAATTTGTCATCTTTTCCCGGCTGACGGCATGAGATGAAAACAGCATGAGCGGGGCAACCAAAGTTCTGCTGTAAGGTTTATGTCATAATTATTTTGTGTGCGCAACATTTCAGAAAGTTAAAAATATTAGTATAAAAGTAACAACAACTCTTAAAGAACTTTACAAGAATGCCTCTCCCAGTCTTTCATTTTATGAGCAAGGGACATAGTTATTATCGGTGATTCGTTTGAGTTAGTATCGGTAAGTTATTATCGGCGATTCGTTTTAGACAATAATTTTTTGAATGAAAATTTGGTAGTTTTATTTTCTTTCACCCTTCACAAAATTGTTCGTTTCTCAATGATTCCAACACCATTATTTCTGTCGGAAAAGTTGACAGGTCAAATATATATACATATAGTTGGAACAAGCAAAGTATATGGCTACTATTTATTTTGTCTTGATACGACTTAGGGTACTAACATTCTGGTTGTCAGCCTCACCTATAATAGGACTTGACGTACTGTGTGGCCGTAACTTGAGTGTGGTGGGTGTCGGTGCTGTCGTGATGGAGTTCAGGCTGATGTTGGGTGGTGTGCTGCAGGGCTGGGCTGGGACCTATGTAGCTCTCTTGGGGCTGATGCACTGATGGCTGGCCCTCATCTCCTGCTAGGGGTAGTGTGCTGCTGTGTTCTGTCAGTATTACCATAATGCTCATTACCACCATACCACCATATTTACTCTCATACCTCACTTTCATCACAAGCTTGGGTCCTATTCTTGAGGCTAGGTCATAAATAATGATAATAAAAGAATGGGTTAAAGGAATCCTAAGAAATTGTAGGAAAATATTCTTAGGCTTTGGAGGAAGTGTTTTACGAAAAGTGTGAAAGAATAAAGCTTATAGGTTTTGAAGGAAGCGTTTTACGAAAAGCTTGAAAGAATAAAACTTAGCAATGTAAGGAAAAAAAGAGATATCAGAGTGGTTACACAACCATTATGTGCTCAGTCAGTATTACGTGGTCTAGTTAATGTCGGTGTTCACTGGTAACAACCAGTTCCTGGGATCATAGACTGGAGCAATACCTATAGAACAGAAAACGAAATCTAGCACTGTGGCTGAAAGTGGATCAGGTTTTAAGATCTGGTTGGGGGAGTTAAGTCAAATTCCTTTATACTCTTCTCAGTTAGAACCTCCCAAGAAGTGAGAGCAGTGTTTCAATACAAAGACAAAACAATCCTTTATATATATATTGAGGAGCAATTTTCTGTGTGTACGACTTCCCCCATCATAGAGATAGACTTAGCTATTTTTATAATGAGGGGTTTTGAGGGGAGAGGGGAAGAGTAGCTGTTATGTGCTACTTTGTATGTTCATTATGTTGAGCATTGGAATGACATAATCATCAGAGGAGATGGGAAAGTCGTAAGGGGTTTTGAAGGAGAAATGGAAGGGACGTTGAGTTTTGGAGGTATAAATTTGACTAGGTTTCGTTTCCGCACTGCCTCACCACGTTTCTCCACTGCTCACTTACACACACACACATACACACACCTGGCATAGGTAAGTGTGTGTGTGTGTGTGTGTGTAATGCATACATAGGAGTAAAGACATAGTACATACCTACAAGGTGAAAAGGAGAGCAACACAGTAACAAACTCTCTCCCCCTTAACACACAGATGGTAATCACACATCTTTGCCTCGTACAGTGAGAGATTGAAGTTTGTTGTAACTTAATTTTGGATGATTGTTTCATATTCAGTCTCATTTTCTACTAGTGTTGAGTAAGGTAGTAATGAAGTTATTTGGCTGGAAGACAGTTTCATTTTACACGACTTATATAATAAGCAGATGTGTCATAGTATGTTGGCTGCAGTGGTAACATCTGTTAGTTCACTTCCTCCAATTTTTCCCAAATCAAACTAACATCCCAATTAACCTGTTCCTCAACCCTACTGAACTTAATAACCTTGCTCTTATTGACATTTACTCTCATGCCCTTTCACACACTTCCAAACTCAGTCACCAATTTATGCAGTTTCTCACCCGAATCAACCACTTGAGTTGTATCATTGGCGAACAACAACTGACTTACTTCCCATTCCCTCCCATCCACAACAGACTGTATGTATACTCACCCCTCTCTTCAAAGCTCTTGCATTTACCTCCCAGACCAATCCATCCATAAAGAAATTAAACAACCATGGGGACTCACACACCCCTGCCACAGACCAACATTCACAATGAACCAATCACTCTCCTCACCTCCCACTTGTACAAATGCCTTACATCCTTGTTAAAGGCTGTCACTGCTTTTAACAACTTACTTCCCACACCATATACTCTTAAGACCTTCCGCAAAGCATGTCTATCAACCCTATTATATGCCTTCTTCAGATCCATAAATGCTACATACAAATCCATCTGCTTTTTTAAGTATTTCTCACACATTCTTCAGAGCAAACACCTTATCCACACATCCTCTACCCCTTCTGAAACCACACTGCTCTTCCCCAGTCTGATGCTCTGCACAAGCCTTCACCTCAGTCAGTGCCCTCCCATTTAATTTCCCTGGAATACTCAACAAACTTATGCCTCTGTAGTTTGAACACTCACCTTTATCCTCTTTGCTTTTGTACAATGGCAGTTCACCATGATCCAAACATACATGGATTATCCTTACCAACCAATCCACAACACAGTCACCCCCTTTTTTAATACATTCTACTGCAATACCATCTGAACCCGCTGCCTTGCTGGATTTCATCATTCGCAAAGCTTTCACATCCTAGCTAATGTCTCTTCGATGTATATCAGCTGACTGTTATATTTCTCTCTTGTGTCTCCCCTGATGATGTGATTATTACACGAAAGTGCACTCGGGAACTTATTGTGTTTCATTTTCCCCATGGCCTCATAATATATATGTATATATATGTATATATTCCCTCAGAGGCCCAGTCCTCTGTTCTTAACGCTACTTTGCTAATGCGGGAAATGGCGAATAGTTTGAAAGAAAAAAGAATATATATATATATTTATTCACTTATTTATTTATTTATTTTGCTTTGTCGCTGTCTCCCGCATTAGCGAGGTAGCACAAGGAAACAGACGAAATAATGGCCTAACCCACCCACATACACATGTATATACATACACGTCTACACACGCAAATATGCATACCTATACATCTCAATGTATACATATATATACACACACACAGACATATACATATATACAAATGTACATAATTCATGCTGTCTGCCTTTATTCATTCCCATCGCCACCTCGCCACACATGGAATAACAACCCCCTCCCCCCTCATGTGTGTGAGGTAGCGCTAGGAAAAGACAACAAAGGCCACATTCGTTCACACTCAGTCTCTAGCTGTCATGTAATAATGCACCGAAACCACAGCACCCTTTCCACATCCAGGCCCCACAGAGCTTTCCATGGTTTACCCCAGACACTTCACATGCCTTGGTTCAATCCATTGATAGCACGTCGACCCCGGTATACCACATCGTTCCAATTCACTCTATTCCTTGCATGCCTTTCACCCTCCTGCATGTTCAGGCCCCGATCACTCAAAATATTTTTCACTCCATCTTTCCACCTCCAATTTGGTCTCCCACTTCTCCTCGTTCCCTCCATTCATTCTCTCCATGTGACCAAACCATTTCAAAACACCCTTTTCTGCTCTCTCAACCATACTCTTTTTATTTCCACACATCTCTCTCACCCTTACATTACTTACTCGATCAAACCACCTCACACCACATATTGTCCTCAAACATCTCATTTCCAGTACATCCACCCTCCTGCGCACAACTCTATCCATAGCCCACGCATCGCAACCATACAACATTGTTGGAACCATTATTCCTTCAAACATTCCCATTTTTGCTTTCCAAGATAGTGTTTTCGACTTCCAAACATTCTTCAAGGCTCTCAGAATTTTCGCCCCTCCCCCAACCTATGATTCACTTCCGCTTCCATGGTTCCATCTGCTGCCAGATCCACTCCCAGATATCGAAAACACTTTACTTCCTCCAGTTTTTCTCCATTCAAACTTACCTCCCAATTGACTTGTCCCTCAACCCTACTGTACCAAATAACCTTGCTCTTATTCACATTTACTCTCAACTTTCTTCTTTCACACACTTTACCAAACTCAGTCACCAGCTTCTGCAGTTTCTCACATGAATCAGCCACCAGCACTGTATCATCAGCGAACAACAACTGATTCACTTCCCAAGCTCTCTCATCCCCAACAGACTGCATACTTGCCCCTCTTTCCAAAACTCTTACATTCACCTCCCTAACAACCCCATCCGTAAACAAATTAAACAACCATATGCGCATGTTTTCATGACAAATATATAAGAGCCTTAATTATCCTGCTCAAGATAAGAGCTGTGTAACTGATTGTCTGTTCATACATCCTATGATAGTGAGAGATCACACTTCAGGTCTCACCTTGTTTTCTTCCTTCATGTTGTAACACAGGAATGTATAACAGGTAAAGGAACAGTTTAGGAGGCAGTACCCACCTGGCCTTACGGTCGACGACCCCGAGTGGTGGACACAACCAAGTTGTGGAGGTGGTCGCTCGAGGTGGCTGACTCGTCTGTGGGAAGGGTTTTGCTGGTTCGTTTGGTCCGTCCACATTGTGTCCTCCTTGGTCACCGCTGCCACCTCTTGGCTCCTTCCCTGGGATGATGCCTCGGTATCCCTACCGCAATGCCCACCGTGTGTTCCCCCGACGGGGAGAGAGTTGCCTCGTCCGGTGATTGCTAGTGGATTCCGCCCCAGTTTTGAGGGATCTGATTCCCATCTTTTCAGAGGTACCCAAGGCCAGCGATCGTAAGGTTGTCCTGCCGACTTCGGCCGATTATCTGATTCGTCAGATTCATGTGTTACCATCTCAGGATCACTATTTACCTCGGGGTTAGGAGGTGGGTCAGCATGTGACGAGTCCTCATGTGGGTGTAGTGATTGACTCCCGGTTGTGTGGTAACTGCTGCGTCTAGATGACACGGTGGTAGTACGTGATGGCGGCGGCAGCGCACACGACCTACTCATCTTGAACTGCAGGTTGACATCGGTGTGGCTACCGTGGATAATCGTGGCCCTCTTCTTTTGTGTGGTTGTGTCGCTGGTGCTCACGTCACCTGCTTGTGCTTGAGTCAGGGTTAATCTTGGTTGAGCTGTTTTTGGCCTTCCTCCTTCCTCTTTTGTCTTTTCTGTTGCCGTCTTCTTGCATAATGTTTTCTGTTTCGCTTTTAGTGTGTTTTTTGTTTTGGAGTTCAGATTGTTTACACTTGTATGCGGCGGGCACAACTCTGAGCCACTCATAGAACGGGACAGATTACGTCCTTCTTCTCTAGTATGGTTTGCGGATGTGTTCCTTGTGTCATAGTGATGGTCTGTATTGCCAGAGGGAGAAGGCCGCGGTGTGGGGGATGTTGGCGGCCAATGTGGATGGTCACGTTCTGTCGGGTTAAGTGTAAGGAGCTGCAAATCCTGATGGGGTCGACTCGTCCCTTTACCCTGGACCCAGTTCGCTATGTCAGCACGCTGGACTCGCTGTGGAGACTTCGTCGCTGGACTCGTAGTGTTGTCGCTCTCTGCTGGAGGCCTATGTATCTGGAAAAACAAGTGGAGTCGACCAGCTCCTTTGCCTTCCACCCATCGCGACGAGTCCAGTGGCTGCAGTCGGGTGAGCGACATCGGCCTTTGAGAAAGAGAACTTGTGGGGTCTTCAGATGGGGGCAAATTAGGCATCTTAGGCGGGGCGGCGCCTGTACCCTGAACAGACCTTGCGCTATCTGGGCCCATCGGTGGCGATGCTTGAATTCGAGGAAACTTGACAGACGCGCTGGAAGGAGCCCTCTCTTCGTGGCCAGACGCGGTCTCTTGATCGTTTGAACCACCGGAAAACCTGGATGCGCGTTGCGACCTCCAGCTCTCTGTGGATGGGTTACGTTCGTCGCCCGCTTGTGCTGCTGCCGTCTCGTCGTTTGTGTCGGCCTCGCTCCTCTCGTCCCTGTCACTGGTGCGCACACTCTCCATGTCCTCGCCGCTGGCGGAGGGGGGATGGTCGCCTTGCTGCTGGGTGACTGGCCTGTCCCGCAAGACACTAGTAAGTTGAGACGCGTTTTTCTGGCGCGCTGGCTTGCGCTTACCCCTACCCATCATACTCTGTCGTGACTTGTACCTGGCGTTGTATTCTGTGTCGAAGGTGTCCATAGACGGGGCGTCCCTGAAGCGGCGGTACCTCCTATCCCTTGGCTCTCTGTGGCAACGATACAAAAGCTGTGCAACATGTCTTCATCTCACGTACTTAAGAATACAAGTGATAACCAGGTTCTGGTATACACTGATACAGGAATTCAGCATGCACCTATTTTAAGCATATATATATATATATATATATATATATATATATATATCTTTTCTTTTTTTCTTTCAAACTATTCGCCATTTCCCACATTAGCGAGGTAGCGTTAAGAACAGAGGACTGAGCCTTTGAGGGACTACCCTTACCTGGCCCAATTCTCTGTTCCTTCTTTTGGAAAATTAAAAAAAAAAACGAGAGGGGAGGATTTCCAGCCCCCCGCTCCCTCCCCTTTTAGTCGCCTTCTACGACACGCAGGGAATACGTGGGAAGTATTCTTGCTCCCCTATCCCCAGGGATAATATATATATATATATATATATATATATATATATATATATATATATATATATATATATATATATATATATATATATATATATATATATATATATATATATATATATATATATATATATATATATATATATATTTACACAGTCGTCTTGCACTGTACATAGTCGTCTTTGCGCTGTACACAGTCGTCTGTGCGCTGTACACAGTCGTCTTGCGCTGTACACAGTCGTCTTTGCTCTGTACACAGTCGTCTTGCGCTGTGCACAGTCGTCTTTGTACACAGTCGTCTTGCGCTGTGCACAGTCGTCTGCGCCGTGCACAGTCGTCTTTGCTCCGTACACAGTCGTCTTGCGCTGTGCACAGTCGTCTTTGTACACAGTCGTCTTGCGCTGTGCACAGTCGTCTTTGTACACAGTCGTCTTGCGCTGTACACAGTCTTCTTGCGCTGTACACAGTCGTCTTTGCACTGTACACAGTCGTCTTTGCGCTGTACACAGTCGTCTTGCGCTGTACACAGTCGTCTTTGCTCTGTACACAGTCGTTTTTGTACACAGTCGTCTTTGTACACAGTCGTCTTGCGCTGTGCACAGTCGTCTTTGTACACAGTCGTCTTGCGCTGTACACAGTCGTCTGTGCGCTGTACACAGTCGTTTTTGTACACAGTCGTCTGTGCGCTGTACACAGTCGTCTTGCGCTGTGCACAGTCGTCTTTGTACACAGTCGTCTTGCGCTGTACACAGTCGTCTGTGCGCTGTACACAGTCGTTTTTGTACACAGTCGTCTTTGCGCTGTACACAGTCGTCTTGCGCTGTACACAGTCGTCTTTGTACACAGTCGTCTTGCGCTGTACACAGTCGTCTTTGCACTGTACACAGTCGTCTTTGCGCTGTGCACAGTCGTCTGCGCCGTGCACAGTCGTCTTTGCTCTGTACACAGTCGTCTGTGCGCTGTACACAGTCGTCTTTGTACACAGTCGTCTTTGCTCTGTACACAGTCGTTTTTGTACACAGTCGTCTTTGCTCTGTACACAGTCGTCTGTGCGCTGTACACAGTCGTCTTTGCGCTGTACACAGTCGTCTTGCACTGTACACAGTCGTCTTGCGCTGTACACAGTCGTTTTTGTACACAGTCGTCTTGCGCTGTACACAGTCGTCTTTGTACACAGTCGTCTTTGCTCTGTACACAGTCGTTTTTGTACACAGTCGTCTTGCACTGTACACAGTCGTCTTTGCTCTGTACATAGTCGCCTTGCGCTGTACACAGTCGTTTTTGTACACAGTCGTCTTGCACTGTACACAGTCGTCTTTGTGCACAGTCGTCTGCGCCGTGCACAGTCGTCTTTGTACCCAGTCGTCTTTGTGCTGTACCCAGTCGTCTTTGTGCTGTCCCCAGTCGTCTTTGTGCTGTACCCAGTCGTCTTTGTGCTGTCCCCAGTCGTCTTTGTGCTGTACCCAGTCGTCTTTGTGCTGTACCCAGTCGTCTTTGTGCTGTACCCAGTCGTCTTTGTGCTGTACCCAGTCGTCTTTGTGCTGTACCCAGTCGTCTTTGTGCTGTACCCAGTCGTCTTTGTGCTGTACCCAGTCGTCTTTGTGCTGTACCCAGTCGTCTTTGTGCTGTACCCAGTCGTCTTTGTGCTGTACCCAGTCGTCTTTGTGCTGTACCCAGTCGTCTTTGTGCTGTACCCAGTCGTCTTTGTGCTGTACCCAGTCGTCTTTGTGCTGTACCCAGTCGTCTTTGTGCTGTACCCAGTCGTCTTTGTGCTGTACCCAGTCGTCTTTGTGCTGTACCCAGTCGTCTTTGTGCTGTACCCAGTCGTCTTTGTGCTGTACCCAGTCGTCTTTGTGCTGTACCCAGTCGTCTTTGTGCTGTACCCAGTCGTCTTTGTGCTGTACCCAGTCGTCTTTGTGCTGTACCCAGTCGTCTTTGTGCTGTACCCAGTCGTCTTTGTGCTGTACCCAGTCGTCTTTGTGCTGTACCCAGTCGTCTTTGTGCTGTACCCAGTCGTCTTTGTGCTGTACCCAGTCGTCTTTGTGCTGTACCCAGTCGTCTTTGTGCTGTACCCAGTCGTCTTTGTGCTGTACCCAGTCGTCTTTGTGCTGTACCCAGTCGTCTTTGTGCTGTACCCAGTCGTCTTTGTGCTGTACCCAGTCGTCTTTGTGCTGTACCCAGTCGTCTTTGTGCTGTACCCAGTCGTCTTTGTGCTGTACCCAGTCGTCTTTGTGCTGTACCCAGTCGTCTTTGTGCTGTACCCAGTCGTCTTTGTGCTGTACCCAGTCGTCTTTGTGCTGTACCCAGTCGTCTTTGTGCTGTACCCAGTCGTCTTTGTGCTGTACCCAGTCGTCTTTGTGCTGTACCCAGTCGTCTTTGTGCTGTACCCAGTCGTCTTTGTGCTGTACCCAGTCGTCTTTGTGCTGTACCCAGTCGTCTTTGTGCTGTACCCAGTCGTCTTTGTGCTGTACCCAGTCGTCTTTGTGCTGTACCCAGTCGTCTTTGTGCTGTACCCAGTCGTCTTTGTGCTGTACCCAGTCGTCTTTGTGCTGTACCCAGTCGTCTTTGTGCTGTACCCAGTCGTCTTTGTGCTGTACCCAGTCGTCTTTGTGCTGTACCCAGTCGTCTTTGTGCTGTACCCAGTCGTCTTTGTGCTGTACCCAGTCGTCTTTGTGCTGTACCCAGTCGTCTTTGTGCTGTACCCAGTCGTCTTTGTGCTGTACCCAGTCGTCTTTGTGCTGTACCCAGTCGTCTTTGTGCTGTACCCAGTCGTCTTTGTGCTGTACCCAGTCGTCTTTGTGCTGTACCCAGTCGTCTTTGTGCTGTACCCAGTCGTCTTTGTGCTGTACCCAGTCGTCTTTGTGCTGTACCCAGTCGTCTTTGTGCTGTACCCAGTCGTCTTTGTGCTGTACCCAGTCGTCTTTGTGCTGTACCCAGTCGTCTTTGTGCTGTACCCAGTCGTCTTTGTGCTGTACCCAGTCGTCTTTGTGCTGTACCCAGTCGTCTTTGTGCTGTACCCAGTCGTCTTTGTGCTGTACCCAGTCGTCTTTGTGCTGTACCCAGTCGTCTTTGTGCTGTACCCAGTCGTCTTTGTGCTGTACCCAGTCGTCTTTGTGCTGTACCCAGTCGTCTTTGTGCTGTACCCAGTCGTCTTTGTGCTGTACCCAGTCGTCTTTGTGCTGTACCCAGTCGTCTTTGTGCTGTACCCAGTCGTCTTTGTGCTGTACCCAGTCGTCTTTGTGCTGTACCCAGTCGTCTTTGTGCTGTACCCAGTCGTCTTTGTGCTGTACCCAGTCGTCTTTGTGCTGTACCCAGTCGTCTTTGTGCTGTACCCAGTCGTCTTTGTGCTGTACCCAGTCGTCTTTGTGCTGTACCCAGTCGTCTTTGTGCTGTACCCAGTCGTCTTTGTGCTGTACCCAGTCGTCTTTGTGCTGTACCCAGTCGTCTTTGTGCTGTACCCAGTCGTCTTTGTGCTGTACCCAGTCGTCTTTGTGCTGTACCCAGTCGTCTTTGTGCTGTACCCAGTCGTCTTTGTGCTGTACCCAGTCGTCTTTGTGCTGTACCCAGTCGTCTTTGTGCTGTACCCAGTCGTCTTTGTGCTGTACCCAGTCGTCTTTGTGCTGTACCCAGTCGTCTTTGTGCTGTACCCAGTCGTCTTTGTGCTGTACCCAGTCGTCTTTGTGCTGTACCCAGTCGTCTTTGTGCTGTACCCAGTCGTCTTTGTGCTGTACCCAGTCGTCTTTGTGCTGTACCCAGTCGTCTTTGTGCTGTACCCAGTCGTCTTTGTGCTGTACCCAGTCGTCTTTGTGCTGTACCCAGTCGTCTTTGTGCTGTACCCAGTCGTCTTTGTGCTGTACCCAGTCGTCTTTGTGCTGTACCCAGTCGTCTTTGTGCTGTACCCAGTCGTCTTTGTGCTGTACCCAGTCGTCTTTGTGCTGTACCCAGTCGTCTTTGTGCTGTACCCAGTCGTCTTTGTGCTGTACCCAGTCGTCTTTGTGCTGTACCCAGTCGTCTTTGTGCTGTACCCAGTCGTCTTTGTGCTGTACCCAGTCGTCTTTGTGCTGTACCCAGTCGTCTTTGTGCTGTACCCAGTCGTCTTTGTGCTGTACCCAGTCGTCTTTGTGCTGTACCCAGTCGTCTTTGTGCTGTACCCAGTCGTCTTTGTGCTGTACCCAGTCGTCTTTGTGCTGTACCCAGTCGTCTTTGTGCTGTACCCAGTCGTCTTTGTGCTGTACCCAGTCGTCTTTGTGCTGTACCCAGTCGTCTTTGTGCTGTACCCAGTCGTCTTTGTGCTGTACCCAGTCGTCTTTGTGCTGTACCCAGTCGTCTTTGTGCTGTACCCAGTCGTCTTTGTGCTGTACCCAGTCGTCTTTGTGCTGTACCCAGTCGTCTTTGTGCTGTACCCAGTCGTCTTTGTGCTGTACCCAGTCGTCTTTGTGCTGTACCCAGTCGTCTTTGTGCTGTACCCAGTCGTCTTTGTGCTGTACCCAGTCGTCTTTGTGCTGTACCCAGTCGTCTTTGTGCTGTACCCAGTCGTCTTTGTGCTGTACCCAGTCGTCTTTGTGCTGTACCCAGTCGTCTTTGTGCTGTACCCAGTCGTCTTTGTGCTGTACCCAGTCGTCTTTGTGCTGTACCCAGTCGTCTTTGTGCTGTACCCAGTCGTCTTTGTGCTGTACCCAGTCGTCTTTGTGCTGTACCCAGTCGTCTTTGTGCTGTACCCAGTCGTCTTTGTGCTGTACCCAGTCGTCTTTGTGCTGTACCCAGTCGTCTTTGTGCTGTACCCAGTCGTCTTTGTGCTGTACCCAGTCGTCTTTGTGCTGTACCCAGTCGTCTTTGTGCTGTACCCAGTCGTCTTTGTGCTGTACCCAGTCGTCTTTGTGCTGTACCCAGTCGTCTTTGTGCTGTACCCAGTCGTCTTTGTGCTGTACCCAGTCGTCTTTGTGCTGTACCCAGTCGTCTTTGTGCTGTACCCAGTCGTCTTTGTGCTGTACCCAGTCGTCTTTGTGCTGTACCCAGTCGTCTTTGTGCTGTACCCAGTCGTCTTTGTGCTGTACCCAGTCGTCTTTGTGCTGTACCCAGTCGTCTTTGTGCTGTACCCAGTCGTCTTTGTGCTGTACCCAGTCGTCTTTGTGCTGTACCCAGTCGTCTTTGTGCTGTACCCAGTCGTCTTTGTGCTGTACCCAGTCGTCTTTGTGCTGTACCCAGTCGTCTTTGTGCTGTACCCAGTCGTCTTTGTGCTGTACCCAGTCGTCTTTGTGCTGTACCCAGTCGTCTTTGTGCTGTACCCAGTCGTCTTTGTGCTGTACCCAGTCGTCTTTGTGCTGTACCCAGTCGTCTTTGTGCTGTACCCAGTCGTCTTTGTGCTGTACCCAGTCGTCTTTGTGCTGTACCCAGTCGTCTTTGTGCTGTACCCAGTCGTCTTTGTGCTGTACCCAGTCGTCTTTGTGCTGTACCCAGTCGTCTTTGTGCTGTACCCAGTCGTCTGTGCGCTGTACACAGTCGTCTTTGCATTGTACGCAGTCTTCTTTGCTCTGTACACAGTCGTCTTGCGCTGTACACGGTCGTCTTAGCGTTTTACACTCGTCTATGCGCTTTACACAGTCGTCTTTGCTCCGTACACAGTCGTCTTTGCGCTAAATATAGTTCGACTTTGTGCTGTACACAGTCGACTTTGCTTTGTACCCAGTCGTCTTTGTGCTGTACCCAGTCGTCTTTGTGCTGTACCCAGTCGTCTTTGTGCTGTACCCAGTCGTCTTTGTGCTGTACCTAGTCGTCTTTGTGCTGTACATAGTTCGACTTTGCGCTGTGCACTGTCGCCTGTGCACTGTATACCAGTCGCCTTTACGTTTAACACATCGCCTTTGCGTTGAACGCAGTCGCTTGTGCGCTACACACCTCGCCTGGATTTCTCAAGCGTTAAACTTGTTCAGATAACATTTTTTTTAAGAGGATGTGGCGCATACTGCTGGTGGCGAGGAAGGACAAGCATTTAGTCGCAAAGCGTCGGGCAAGTGGGAGTCCTATATTCGATGCTGCAGTTTTTCAAATCAAAACAATGTCATTTCACACACACTTCATTATCCTCTAAACTAATGTCAAAAATTTGTATTGAATTGGCTGTTCTTTGTGGAGTCAGTTTGCAATGATATTTATGTGTTATGATGTACAAGTAAGAGCCATCTTTTGTAAGATTGTAAAATGTCTCTTGAAATACCATTGTGATATATTTTTTTTGAAGGGTGAGAAGGTGAATTCTTTTTGTTAATACTGTTAGGGTTGGAACTGTCAAACGACGTCTGGTCTTTTCATATTCTAGGCTATGAAAGACGTCTGTCGTTTTTTGAAGGCTATTTTTTTTCTTTTTTTTCAGTGTTTGAAGGAAATCTGTTCTTCCATATTTGTATTGTAGTTTTAAAGGAAGTCGTTCACTTCCCTTATTAGAATTTGAACAAAATTTGTTCTTTCATTGTCCAGGGTTTGAACGAAATCTATTTTCTTTTTTTTTCTTACTTTTTATTTTGTTAAGTTTGAATAAAGCCGCCCATTATTTTTTAGGGGGTTTGAAGGAAGTCTGTTCTTTCATTTTCTAAGAGTTTGAACTTGAAGAAAACCTGTTTTCTATTTTTATAGGGTTAGAACGATGTCTATATTTTTTCTAAGATTTGAATTATTCTTTATATAGTTTAGAAATTATGTATCTTTTTAGTATTATTTTAGTCTGTTATTTCGTTTGCAAGGCCTTGAACAGATTTGTTCTCTCATTTCTATGGCTTTGAACAAAATCTGTTCTCTCATGGTAAGGCTTTAAACAAAGCCTATTCTTCCAGTTTTAATACTTTGAACAAAATCTCTTTTTTTTTTTGTTTCTTTTTAGAGAATGAACAAAAGTTTGTTCTTTTTTGCAAATGGTTTACAAGGATATTGGTTTTGTTCGTTCAGTGTTCTTTGAATCGTCAACTTTCCGTTCTGACAATTTTTTTTTTTTTTTTTTCGTTTTTCGTGGAATGGATTAACGTGTTTTCCTGGCAACGTTTATCCAATTACTGGTGATAGGAGACGGCTATCTCGTGTTCCCCTCTGTAATTACGTGATTTACAGTGTGCAGTTGTGATCCTCGACTGATTAGCGGAGAAAAAAATAGCCTTAATGACCACTGAAACTGGCGGCACTGTGGTACTGAAATCAGCAGGACTTTGGAACTGAATCTAGCGGGGGCGCTGCACAGCTGAAACTGGCGCGGCTTTGGAACTGAATCTAGCGGGGCGCTGCACAGCTGAAACTGGCGCGGCTTTGGAACTGAGTCTAGCGGGGGCGCTGCACAGCTGAAACTGGCGCGGCTTTGGAACTGAATCTAGCGGGGCGCTGCACAGCTGAAACTGGCGCGGCTTTGGAACTGAATCTGGCGGGGGCGCTGCACAGCTGAAACTGGCGCGGCTTTGGAACTGAATCTAGCAGGGCGCTGCACAGCTGAAACTGGCGCGGCTATGGAACTGAATCTAGCGGGGCGCTGCACCGCTGAAACTGGCGCGGATTTGGAACTGAATCTAGCGGGGGCGCTGCACAGCTGAAACTCGCGCGGCTTTGGAACTGAATCTAGCGGGGCGCTGCACAGCTGAAACTGGTGCAGCTTTGGAACTGAATCTAGCGGGGCTCTGCAGCTGAAACTGGCGCGGCTTTGGAACTGAATCTAGCGGAACTTTGCAACTGCAACATGGGAAACTTTGTTACAGAAACAGGCAAGACCAGATGGAACTGAAATAAGCGGGAAATCACACCTGAAACTAGCTTGAAATATGAATTTTCAGTTCCATTCTATTTTATTTTTTTTTTCTCAGACGTTTTCGTATTTTAGTTGTATAAGTTCATATGTTGAGGAACCGTAGACTTTATAAGGGAGGACTTATTTCAAGTTACTGGTAGTTAAAGTAATTATCGTACGGAGTGACCAGGCCAGGGTTAGTTGGTCAGGAGCAAGCTGTCGTGGTTGGTCAGGGGCTGGGTCATGTGGTCAGGAGCAGGCTGCTGTGGTTGGTCAGGGGCAGGCGTCCGTGGTTGGTCAGGGGCTGGGTCATGTGGTCAGGGGCAGGCGTCCGTGGCTCGTAAGGGCTGGGTCATGTGGTCAGGAGCAGGCTGCTGTGGTTGGTCAGGGGCTGGGTCATGTGGTCAGGGGCAGGCGTCCGTGGTTGGTCAGGGGCAGGCGCCCGTGGCTCGTAAGGGCTGGGTCATGTGGTCAGGGGTAGGCTTCCGTGGTTGGTAAGGGCTGCGTCATGTGGTCAGGAGCAGGCTGTCGTGATTGGTCAGGGGTAGGCTTCCGTGGTTGGTAAGGGCTGGGTTATGTGGTCAGGAGCAGGCATCCGTGGTTGGTCAGGGGCTGGGTCATGTGGTCAGGAGCAGGCTGCCGTGGTTGGTCAGGAGCAGGCTGTCGTGTTTGGTCAGGGGCTGGGTCATGTGGTCAGGAGCAGGTTGTCGTGGTTGGTCAGGGGCTGGGTCATGTGGTCAGGGGAAGGCTGTCGTGGTTGGTCAGGAGCAGGCAGTCGTGGTTGGTCTGGGGCTGGGTCATGTGGTCAGGAGCAGGCTGTCGTGGTTGGGCAGGGGCTGGGTCATGTGGTCGGGAGCAGGCTGTTGTGGTTGGTCAGGGGCTAGGTCATGTGGTCAGGAGCAGGCTGCCGTGGTTGGTCAGGGGCTGGGTCATGGGGTCAGGGGAAGGCTGTCGTGGTTGGTCAGGGGCTGGGTCATGTGGTCAGGAGCAGGCTGCCGTGGTTGGTCAGGGGCTGGGTCATGGGGTCAGGAGCAGGCTGCCGTGTTTGGTCAGGGGCTGGGTCATGGGGTCAGGAGCAGGCTGTCGTGGTTGGTCAGGGGCTGGGTCATGTGGTCAGGAGCAGGCTGTCGTGGTTGGTCAGGGGCTGGGTCATGTGGCCAGGAGCAGGCTGTCGTGGTTGGTCAGGGGCTGGGTCATGTGGTCAGGAGCAGGCAGTCGTGGTTGGTCTGGGGCTGGGTCATGTGGTCAGGAGCAGGCTGCCGTGTTTGGTCAGGGGCTGTGTCATGTGGTCAGGAGCAGGCTGCCGTGGTTGGTCAGGGGCTGGGTCATGTGGTCAGGAGCAGGCTGCCGTGGTTGGTCAGGGGCTGGGTCATGTGGTCAGGAGCAGGCTGCCGTGTTTGGTCAGGGGCTGGGTGTGGGCAGTTGTTATATGTGATTAGTCCGCCATGTATCCAGGCCTAACACGGGTTCCAGTCGCTCTCCTGTCCATGGTGTAGATTGTGTTTGTTGAGGGAGGAACTTTTGTGGTGCGTGAACGTGTGGTTGGCGTTTGTGACGTGTGGGAGCATTTCTCGGTGACCTCTGTGATGTATGCGTTACAGATACGTTTGACGACGTCGTAGCTTCAGGTGGATTGAACTGTAGTCGGGTGTTGTGATGGTTCCATTTCTCTGTGCACTATATTCGTTACTATATCGTCCAAGTTTAATCTTCATTGGTGTCATTGTACCTGGTGTGGAGAATTGTGGTGAGGGGGTGGGGGCGTCTTTGGACTGAGGGAAGCGATGTAAGAAACACCTTAGCGACAACCGCACTGCAACACCCTTGGAACCCCACATGTTGACGCTATTCCCATGGTTAACCTCACCCATAACAGAGACGTCTTCTGATGAGGGAGACGTCCATTGACACCCACGAAAACCTAGGTGTTGTGGGTCGACACACCTACCTGAAGCTGTGGGTCGACACACCTACCTGAAGTTGTGGGTCGACACACCTACGTGAAGCTGTGGGTCGACACACCTACCTGAAGCTGTGGGTCGACACACCTACCTGAAGCTGTGGGTCGACACACCTACGTGAAGCTGTGGGTCGACACACCTACCTGAAGTTGTGGGTCGACACACCTACCTGAAGTTGTGGGTCGACACACCTACCTGAAGCTGTGGGTCGACACACCTACCTGAAGCTGTGGGTCGACACACCTACCTGAAGTTGTGGGTCGACACACCTACCTGAAGTTGTGGAGGCGAAATTCAGGGTTGGTAGGCGGGAGGGTAGGCTTCCTCCTCCTCTGCTGGACCCGCTGGAACGGGATGTATGGCATCCTGGTGCCGGTGGCAGCTCGGCTGCGGCTCTCTTCCCTCCTCTGGCGGTCCAGGCTCAGGCCCCCGAGGCTGCGGGTCACGTCGTCTGCCTGGAGGTCGTCGCCGCTGTAGGAGTGGCTGCGGGAGACCCGGCTGCTGGAGCCTCCCCAGTGGCTCTGTGGTGGACGGCTGGCCCGGCTGGCGGGGGACTCTCGCCGGGAGCTGCCGCGCCCCCCGTACATCACACAACCATAACAGTTAGTTATCTGGTGATGGTGTTTGTTAAGCCTCCCGCCAATACGTCACATGATCCAGCAACTCGTTCATCTCTTTAACATTTTGACCTCGTAAGTGGAACGGTGAAGCTAAGAACTACATATTTTTCTCAAGAAATTAGCTTACAAGAAAGTCATCTGTACCCAGAAAAATATAAGAACTTATATGAAAAACATTCGTTATGAAGCGTATAGCAAGTAGCAAAGGAAACCCTAAAGAACTTTATACTTAGAAGCAAGGGAGTCATAACCCACTCAGTTGGTCCAGTAACTGTAGAAATCCCTGAGTATGCGCAAGTCAGATTTTTTTTTTTTTATATTTTTTACAACTGAATTCACAGTTCCAGATTCAGTTCCATTGCAAGCAGAGGAGAACATCTTGCAACATACTGACATGCACGTTCGAAATACACTAGCGTCAGCTTTCAACAGAATGCAAGTAAATAAAACGGCAGATCTTGGATAAGCTTTATCTAAGAACAGCGATAGGTAGGCAATGTACTAGTCTGTCTTTGTCACAAACTATAAAGTTCCAGAGAATTAAAATTTTGCCAAACTCTGATAAAAAAAAAAAAAAAGGGGTAAGTCCCTGCCTGGTAATTATTGCCCAGTTAGCTTGACGTCCATAGTCTTTAAACTTTTGGAAGCCATCATTAGAGACAAGATATTATATAATTCTATGGTTCGCCATTGAACGATTGTTTTTTTTTTTCTTTTTTTTTTAACGAAACCCTTCGTGTATGACAAATTTGCTTGATTTCCATTATGATAGAATTATCAGCAAGTCTTGCATCAGAGAATGCTAGCAGAAGTTGTCGGATGTTAGAGATGGGGTTGTACTTCCGGGTTTAGAAAATTGACTGACTGGCCGTATCACATTATAGATGAGTTTGTAATGCTGTAGTTGGAAAATTGATTGACTGGCCTTAAAGTAAGAGTATTGTGATGAACGGTCAAACCTCAGAATGGTTGGACGTAACAAGTGGTGTGCCACAGGGATCAGTTTTGGCATCATTTTTTTTTATTTTTTTCGTATATGTAAATGACATTGCAAGATTTCAGTATACACAAAGGAACTAAGCTGGAAGGTAAAGCTATAACAGACATTTAACATATACAGCTGCAAGCTGGAATAGACAAAATGATACTGAGCTCACAGGTGACCAAAGTTTTATACATCAGTAGTAGAAACGAAGAAGGCAAGCTACAGTATGAATTCTCCTGAGATACAAAAGGTGAATGAGGGAAAAGATTTGGCGCAATACTCTCCGATGACCTAAAGCCAAGTAAGCAGTGCTGCTTAGATGTAGAAAAAAAAAATGTAGCCGAACAAAATTCTAGGCGTCATAGGTAGCGCATTCGATTCAAGGTTAAGCTCATACTTACTCTTTAGTATTCACTGGTGCCTCTCCACCTTGAATACTGGGATCAGTTTTGGTCACTCTCCTTGAAGAAAAAAACAAAAAGAAAATGACAAAATTGGGTATAACGGCGAGGAACTTGCATTCATACCGAGCTGAGAAACAGATCTCATGAGAGTCGGCTATACGACTTTAATGGAAAAAGAAAATGGTTCAGAGATGATTTTGTCAAATATTTTCAAAATTACAAAAATGATTTTCAGCCTCGATCCAAGGTGTTATTGAAGGAAGGATATGTCTGATTTTACCCCGCAGTAATGGATACAAAGCTCGTTTTTCTTCGAATGAGGCGAAGGCTCGGTCTTCAACGGGACTGGTAACTTAGTGATGGATCTACAAATTATAGTACTGGCAGGAAGCAGCTCCATAGATGTGTTCACGAGGAGACTTGAGAAAGACTTCGTTTCATGTTAACGACTGACGACATTTGCACCACCGTAGCGTACAAGTGTTCCTCTCTTAAGGTATGAGTTTTTAAGTTTTATCATCTTGACGTTTTCCGGATATCATCCCAAAGGGCCTTAAAAGGATCCAGTAGTCTGTTGTTCTTTGCACGCCCTTGTGTTCTGACCTGGACTTGAAACCTCAAAAGGAATAATAAAAGACTTCCGGTTTGGGGATGTCCGTGAAGGTTTAGTCGTCAAATTGAACATATTAATTTCAAACGCTAGCATTATGATGGTGAAAGAGGGGGAGTTTGTTTTCGTGCTGTCATCAGCGTCACAGCTCCTGGGGACGTTTGGTACAGTGTAGGGCAAGGGAATAGGTTACGTACGCGAGTGATGCAGTCTGAGACCCACTTGTTATGACCTCTCCGTGGACTGCATCTCAATGTCGAGGGCTCAGTAGAGAGGTAGGATTATTTCAGTGATTCTTATGGACGAACGAAAGTAGTTACGAGACGCCAGCCTCTTATTCATCTAAGATGATCAGTAAATATTATGAAATGGGAACCTCAAATCTTACATTCCGAGCTTAATGTTACCCTTGGTGGTAACTTCTCTTTTATAACCTCACAAAGGGATCATTATAATGAAAGAAGTTTGGGTATTCATGGTTGGAGTTCGATGTCTGCGCGGGCCGCCCTCCAGACGACCTGTACACCTGCTGCAGCGCTAGCCCCACGCCTCCTCGTCATCCCAGGTGATACCAACAGAGGCATGAAGTCGTCGTAAGGGCCGGGTGGGTTCACCCTGGCCGCTGTAACCAGGTTGGTTCCCCATCCACGTAAGGGCCGGGCGGGTTCACCCTGGCCGCTGTAACCAGGTTGGTTCCCCATCCACGTAAGGGCCGGGTGGGTTCACCCTGGCCGCTGTAACCAGGTTGGTTCCCCATCCACGTAAGGGCCGGGTGGGTTCACCCTGGCCGCTGTAACCAGGTTGGTTCCCCATCCACGTAAGGGCCGGGTGGGTTCACCCTGGCCGCTGTAACCAGGTTGGTTCCCCATCCACGTAAGGGCCGGGTGGGTTCACCCTGGCCGCTGTAACCAGGTTGGTCCCCCATCCACGTAAGGGCCGGGCGGGTTCACCCTGGCCGCTGTAACCAGGTTGGTTCCCCATCCACGTAAGGGCCGGGTGGGTTCACCCTGGCCGCTGTAACCAGGTTGGTTCCCCATCCACGTAAGGGCCGGGTGGGTTCACCCTGGCCGCTGTAACCAGGTTGGTTCCCCATCCACGTAAGGGCCGGGTGGGTTCACCCTGGCCGCTGTAACCAGGTTGGTTCCCCATCCACGTAAGGGCCGGGTGGGTTCACCCTGGCCGCTGTAACCAGGTTGGTCCCCCATCCACGTAAGGGCCGGGTGGGTTCACCCTGGCCGCTGTAACCAGGTTGGTTCCCCATCCACGTAAGGGCCGGGTGGGTTCACCCTGGCCGCTGTAACCAGGTTGGTTCCCCATCCACGTAAGGGCCGGGTGGGTTCACCCTGGCCGCTGTAACCAGGTTGGTTCCCCATCCACGTAAGGGCCGGGTGGGTTCACCCTGGCCGCTGTAACCAGGTTGGTTCCCCATCCACGTAAGGGCCGGGTGGGTTCACCCTGGCCGCTGTAACCAGGTTGGTCCCCCATCCACGTAAGGGCCGGGTGGGTTCACCCTGGCCGCTGTAACCAGGTTGGTTCCCCATCCACGTAAGGGCGGGTGGGTTCACCCTGGCCGCTGTAACCAGGTTGGTTCCCCATCCACGTAAGGGCCGGGCGGGTTCACCCTGGCCGCTGTAACCAGGTTGGTCCCCCATCCACGTAAGGGCCGGGCGGGTTCACCCTGGCCGCTGTAACCAGGTTGGTTCCCCATCCACGTAAGGGCCGGGTGGGTTCACCCTGGCCGCTGTAACCAGGTTGGTCCCCCATCCACGTAAGGGCCGGGTGGGTTCACCCTGGCCGCTGTAACCAGGTTGGTCCCCCATCCACGTAAGGGCCGGGTGGGTTCACCCTGGCCGCTGTAACCAGGTTGGTTCCCCATCCACGTAAGGGCGGGTGGGTTCACCCTGGCCGCTGTAACCAGGTTGGTTCCCCATCCACGTAAGGGCCGGGCGGGTTCACCCTGGCCGCTGTAACCAGGTTGGTTCCCCATCCACGTAAGGGCCGGGTGGGTTCACCCTGGCCGCTGTAACCAGGTTGGTTCCCCATCCACGTAAGGGCCGGGTGGGTTCACCCTGGCCGCTGTAACCAGGTTGGTTCCCCATCCACGTAAGGGCCGGGTGGGTTCACCCTGGCCGCTGTAACCAGGTTGGTTCCCCATCCACGTAAGGGCCGGGCGGGTTCACCCTGGCCGCTGTAACCAGGTTGGTTCCCCATCCACGTAAGGGCCGGGTGGGTTCACCCTGGCCGCTGTAACCAGGTTGGTCCCCCATCCACGTAAGGGCCGGGTGGGTTCACCCTGGCCGCTGTAACCAGGTTGGTCCCCCATCCACGTAAGGGCCGGGTGGGTTCACCCTGGCCGCTGTAACCAGGTTGGTTCCCCATCCACGTAAGGGCCGGGTGGGTTCACCCTGGCCGCTGTAACCAGGTTGGTTCCCCATCCACGTAAGGGCCGGGTGGGTTCACCCTGGCCGCTGTAACCAGGTTGGTTCCCCATCCACGTAAGGGCCGGGTGGGTTCACCCTGGCCGCTGTAACCAGGTTGGTTCCCCATCCACGTAAGGGCCGGGTGGGTTCACCCTGGCCGCTGTAACCAGGTTGGTTCCCCATCCACGTAAGGGCCGGGTGGGTTCACCCTGGCCGCTGTAACCAGGTTGGTTCCCCATCCACGTAAGGGCCGGGCGGGTTCACCCTGGCCGCTGTAACCAGGTTGGTTCCCCATCCACGTAAGGGCCGGGCGGGTTCACCCTGGCCGCTGTAACCAGGTTGGTTCCCCATCCACGTAAGGGCCGGGTGGGTTCACCCTGGCCGCTGTAACCAGGTTGGTCCCCCATCCACGTAAGGGCCGGGTGGGTTCACCCTGGCCGCTGTAACCAGGTTGGTCCCCCATCCACGTAAGGGCGGGTGGGTTCACCCTGGCCGCTGTAACCAGGTTGGTTCCCCATCCACGTAAGGGCCGGGTGGGTTCACCCTGGCCGCTGTAACCAGGTTGGTCCCCCATCCACGTAAGGGCCGGGTGGGTTCACCCTGGCCGCTGTAACCAGGTTGGTTCCCCATCCACGTAAGGGCCGGGTGGGTTCACCCTGGCCGCTGTAACCAGGTTGGTTCCCCATCCACGTAAGGGCCGGGTGGGTTCACCCTGGCCGCTGTAACCAGGTTGGTCCCCCATCCACGTAAGGGCCGGGTGGGTTCACCCTGGCCGCTGTAACCAGGTTGGTTCCCCATCCACGTAAGGGCCGGGTGGGTTCACCCTGGCCGCTGTAACCAGGTTGGTCCCCCATCCACGTAAGGGCCGGGTGGGTTCACCCTGGCCGCTGTAACCAGGTTGGTCCCCCATCCACGTAAGGGCGGGTGGGTTCACCCTGGCCGCTGTAACCAGGTTGGTCCCCCATCCACGTAAGGGCCGGGCGGGTTCACCCTGGCCGCTGTAACCAGGTTGGTTCCCCATCCACGTAAGGGCTGGGTGCGTTCACCGTGGCCGCTGTAGCCAGGTTGGTCCCCCATCCACGTAAGGGCCGGATGCGTTCACCCTGGCCGCTGTAACCAGGTTGGTTCCCCATCCACGTAAGGGCCGGGTGGGTTCACCCTGGCCGCTGTAACCAGGTTGGTTCCCCATCCACGTAAGGGCCGGGTGGGTTCACCCTGGCCGCTGTAACCAGGTTGGTTCCCCATCCACGTAAGGGCCGGGTGGGTTCACCCTGGCCGCTGTAACCAGGTTGGTTCCCCATCCACGTAAGGGCCGGGTGGGTTCACCCTGGCCGCTGTAGCCAGGTTGGTCCCCCATCCACGTAAGGGCCGGGTGGGTTCACCCTGGCCGCTGTAACCAGGTTGGTCCCCCATCCACGTAAGGGCCGGGTGGGTTCACCCTGGCCGCTGTAACCAGGTTGGTTCCCCATCCACGTAAGGGCCGGGTGGGTTCACCCTGGCCGCTGTAACCAGGTTGGTCCCCCATCCACGTAAGGGCCGGGCGGGTTCACCCTGGCCGCTGTAACCAGGTTGGTTCCCCATCCACGTAAGGGCCGGGTGGGTTCACCCTGGCCGCTGTAACCAGGTTGGTTCCCCATCCACGTAAGGGCGGGTGGGTTCACCCTGGCCGCTGTAACCAGGTTGGTTCCCCATCCACGTAAGGGCGGGTGGGTTCACCCTGGCCGCTGTAACCAGGTTGGTCCCCCATCCACGTAAGGGCCGGGTGGGTTCACCCTGGCCGCTGTAACCAGGTTGGTTCCCCATCCACGTAAGGGCCGGGTGGGTTCACCCTGGCCGCTGTAACCAGGTTGGTCCCCCATCCACGTAAGGGCCGGGTGGGTTCACCCTGGCCGCTGTAACCAGGTTGGTCCCCCATCCACGTAAGGGCGGGTGGGTTCACCCTGGCCGCTGTAACCAGGTTGGTTCCCCATCCACGTAAGGGCCGGGCGGGTTCACCCTGGCCGCTGTAACCAGGTTGGTCCCCCATCCACGTAAGGGCCGGGTGGGTTCACCCTGGCCGCTGTAACCAGGTTGGTTCCCCATCCACGTAAGGGCCGGGTGGGTTCACCCTGGCCGCTGTAACCAGGTTGGTTCCCCATCCACGTAAGGGCCGGGCGGGTTCACCCTGGCCGCTGTAACCAGGTTGGTTCCCCATCCACGTAAGGGCGGGTGGGTTCACCCTGGCCGCTGTAACCAGGTTGGTTCCCCATCCACGTAAGGGCCGGGTGGGTTCACCCTGGCCGCTGTAACCAGGTTGGTCCCCCATCCACGTAAGGGCCGGGTGGGTTCACCCTGGCCGCTGTAACCAGGTTGGTTCCCCATCCACGTAAGGGCCGGGTGGGTTCACCCTGGCCGCTGTAACCAGGTTGGTTCCCCATCCACGTAAGGGCCGGGTGGGTTCACCCTGGCCGCTGTAACCAGGTTGGTTCCCCATCCACGTAAGGGCCGGGTGGGTTCACCCTGGCCGCTGTAACCAGGTTGGTCCCCCATCCACGTAAGGGCCGGGTGGGTTCACCCTGGCCGCTGTAACCAGGTTGGTTCCCCATCCACGTAAGGGCCGGGTGGGTTCACCCTGGCCGCTGTAACCAGGTTGGTTCCCCATCCACGTAAGGGCGGGTGGGTTCACCCTGGCCGCTGTAACCAGGTTGGTTCCCCATCCACGTAAGGGCCGGGTGGGTTCACCCTGGCCGCTGTAACCAGGTTGGTTCCCCATCCACGTAAGGGCCGGGTGGGTTCACCCTGGCCGCTGTAACCAGGTTGGTCCCCCATCCACGTAAGGGCCGGGTGGGTTCACCCTGGCCGCTGTAACCAGGTTGGTTCCCCATCCACGTAAGGGCCGGGTGGGTTCACCCTGGCCGCTGTAACCAGGTTGGTTCCCCATCCACGTAAGGGCCGGGTGGGTTCACCCTGGCCGCTGTAACCAGGTTGGTTCCCCATCCACGTAAGGGCCGGGTGGGTTCACCCTGGCCGCTGTAACCAGGTTGGTTCCCCATCCACGTAAGGGCCGGGTGGGTTCACCCTGGCCGCTGTAACCAGGTTGGTTCCCCATCCACGTAAGGGCCGGGTGGGTTCACCCTGGCCGCTGTAACCAGGTTGGTTCCCCATCCACGTAAGGGCCGGGTGGGTTCACCCTGGCCGCTGTAACCAGGTTGGTTCCCCATCCACGTAAGGGCCGGGTGGGTTCACCCTGGCCGCTGTAACCAGGTTGGTTCCCCATCCACGTAAGGGCGGGTGGGTTCACCCTGGCCGCTGTAACCAGGTTGGTTCCCCATCCACGTAAGGGCCGGGTGGGTTCACCCTGGCCGCTGTAACCAGGTTGGTTCCCCATCCACGTAAGGGCCGGGCGGGTTCACCCTGGCCGCTGTAACCAGGTTGGTTCCCCATCCACGTAAGGGCCGGGTGGGTTCACCCTGGCCGCTGTAGCCAGGTTGGTCCCCCATCCACGTAAGGGCCGGATGCGTTCACCCTGGCTGCTGTAACCAGGTTGGTTCCCCATCCACGTAAGGGCCGGGTGGGTTCACCCTGGCCGCTGTAGCCAGGTTGGTCCCCCATCCACGTAAGGGCCGGGTGGGTTCACCCTGGCCGCTGTAACCAGGTTGGTCCCCCATCCACGTAAGGGCCGGGTGGGTTCACCCTGGCCGCTGTAGCCAGGTTGGTCCCCCATCCACGTAAGGGCGGGTGGGTTCACCCTGGCCGCTGTAGTCAGGTTGGTCCCCCATCCACCTAAGGGCCGGGCGGGTTCACCCTGGCCGCTGTAACCAGGTTGGTCCCCCATCCACGTAAGGGCCGGGTGGGTTCACCCTGGCCGCTGTAACCAGGTTGGTCCCCCATCCACGTAAGGGCCGGGCGGGTTCACCCTGGCCGCTGTAACCAGGTTGGTCCCCCATCCACGTAAGGGCCGGGTGGGTTCACCCTGGCCGCTGTAACCAGGTTCGTCGTCCATCCACGTAAGGGCCGGGTGGGTTCACCCTGGCCGCTGTAGCCAGGTTCGTCCCCGCTTGCCTAGGTCATGTCGCCTTGGGTCAGGGCTGCTGTCTTAGCCTGCTGGTCAGGGCTGTCGCTGAGTTTAGCCCCCGCGTAAGGTTGTGGTGAGAGCAGCAGGTCTCCAGCTACCTGACCCTTCGTAAGGTTGTGGTGTTGGTGGGGATCTCCCGAAGGGCCGGTATAGTCTGGCGTGCCGAGCGGACTCCCCCGGGAGGAGGTGGATGGCGTAATTAGCCCTGCCACTGGGGAGGTGTCGGGAGGGAGGGGGCCCCTCACGTACGGGAAGGGGGTCCTCACGTATCGAGGTAGACGGTAGAGGGCCAGTTTACTGCGTCATAGCACGACTACACGAGTGGAGGGGCGTGGGTGTCCTCGTCATACCCTCTCACGTGCCTTTGTGTATCACGTTTCGCCCTTCGTGCCTGGTTATCCTCCTGTTGTGGCTTCTTTTCAACCCCAACTGATTTATGGTCGTGGGACGAGTCCCATTGAGGACGACTGGAGCGGTAGTGAGCGCGGGTTAATTGATTGAATCAATGTAACGTTGATGGATGGCTGGGTGAGGTTAACTGCTTTTACCTGGAGTGACAGTGAGAGAGAGAGAGAGAGAGAGAGAGAGAGAGAGAGAGAGAGAGAGAGAGAGAGAGAGAGAGAGAGAGAGAGAGAGAGGCGATGGAAGTGGCCACGAAGAGTGAGGGAAGGTCAACGGATGGAAGAAGTAAGGGGAGTGGCAGCTGAAAGGAGAGAGTGAACATGAGTGAGGGAAGGCGTTGGCCGTGACGTGAAATTGATCAAGGGTTAGTGAGGGGAGAGAGAGAGAGTAGGTCTTGCAGTGCAAAGGTCATGGTCGATGATGGGCGAGAGAGAGGGACTGCCTATGACGGTGGCACATAGTGTAGGTGTACTGGAGTCGAGGAAGAAAATATGAATGTACCAGGCGAGGAGGAGGACCAGGTTAGTCTGTGACGAAGTCCTATGTTAGGAGGCCAGATTTAATCTTTGCTGCCCTCCATGTACAAGGTAGTGAGATCTCTCTCCACCTACCTGTACATCTACCGGCAGGAAAATAACTTGTATTGTTTACTGACATGAGAATTTTGTTGGAAAGGATGACTAGGATGTTCTGATGTAGTTACTGCTGCTAGATGCTCTAGAGAAGAAAGATGTTGATAGTTACTGCTGCTAGATGCTCTAGAGAAGAAAGATGTTGATAGTTACTGCTACTAGATGCTCTAGAGAAGAAAGCTGTTGATAGTTACTGCTGCTAGATGCTCTAGAGAAGAAACATGTTGATAGTTACTGCTGCTAGATGCTCTAGAGAAGAAAGCTATTGATAGTTACTGCTGCTAGATGCTCTAGAGAAGAAACATGTTGATAGTTACTGCTGCTAGATGCTCTAGAGAAGGGAGATGTTGATAGTTACTGCTGCTAGATGCTCTAGAGAAGAAAGATGTTGATAGTTTCTGCTGCTAGATGCTCTAGAGAAGAATGATTTCGAGCCTCTTGTTCACTGTAATGTCACAGGTCAGACGGTGGAAAGTGTGACAGGCTTTAGGTGAAGGGTGGAAAGTAGTGTTGCATCCAAACATTCTTGATGAACATTTGAGGCTATCCTTACTCTCCCTTCCACACCTGTCGCTTGACTCGTTCCCTCCCCACCACCAGTCGACTACAATCTATTATCTTCTTCATCTAAATTACCATCATGAACGCCAGTGTTCCCTTGACCATCAACCACACCCCGTCGCACCGTGACCTTGGGCACTCCAGGGTGGGTGTGTGCCCCCCTACAGTGTTCTTCTCAGGGCCTCTCTTCCCTTTCAGCGTGTCTCGTCTGCATTCAGGGGTCTTAACTCTTGGATGGTTGTATGCTGAAGACGTCCCCCCCGTGTACGTATTTGCTTGTTTGTACAGTACGGGGAGGAAGATGTGCATTGACTGACTCCATCTGTTGACCTTTCTTTGTTGTCATGCAACTCTTTAAGCTAATGTATTTTCAGTATTTACTGTGTTCTGACTAACGTACCTCAGGCCAGTCATCCATTACCCCTCATACTATAAATAGTACTTCTTTGCATGTTTTCAGACAAGTTTCTGGTTAAGTTTCGTATCATTGGCTCTGGTTGCTCTGTCCTTGCATTTTTTTTCTGAAGAACTCGTTCGCTGAAATCTCTGAGGCATGGCATACCCCCAGCAGCGTAGACGGGGAGGTATATCACCATGTTTACTTAGAGAACCCTAGAAGGTATAATTCCCACCTTACGTTCGGAAATAACATCTTTCTGGCATGACGGGCATGATGGAAGAGTTTGTGAAATATGACCTTTGAAATCCAACGGTGCAGTATGCACAAAAAGAGAGAGGAAAAACTCAAATATCCGGTGCCCTAGACTCGCCATCTTACTAGCCACTATCAGAAGCATCGTGGGATGAACGGATGAGAAGTTCAAGTATGTACTGGATAATTACCTACAAAGTGTACCAGACCAGCCAGGCTGTTGGGGCTATGTGGGCCTGAGGGCTGCGGCTTCCAACAGTTTGGTCCACCAACGACCCAACTCAACAGCTCGGGCTGTAGGTATGAAAACCCCGGAAGACGTCACCATGTATTCGCCAGTTACAGAAACTTGAACGTTGTGATCAGGTCACCTCTGACTTTTCTTTCTTCCATATTGGGTTACTTCTTGGCTTCTAACCTTTCACCGTAATCCGCTCATCTTTGTTGCCCCTCTCTTCACCTCAGTATATTGGTTCTTGTGCTTCCGTAAGTGCGGTGATAAGACGTGAGGAATATTATCTAGCTTTGATCTAATGTTCTTAGTGAACGGTTGCAGAACCTTTAAAGGCTTATCTATGCTCTTAAAAACCTCTACAATTTTCCAGTCGGCAGTTTAGTGTCCTTTGCAGTTCTTCTGAGCTGGAGCTCTGATAACAAGATAGGTACGATGTTGATTCCCACGTTCATCTCACGTATAGATTCCAGCAACTAATTTCCCCGCTGGATGACATTCGTATTGTATTTGCGTGCGTAGTTGTACTGTAGTTTTGCTGCACTCGTGATGTCCCCTCAAGGGGTTGGTCACGGCAAAACAGTCTCCATAGCTAGTGAATTCCAGTGCCGCTTCTTAGCCTTGAGTGCCTCACCCCTTAACAGGCCACTGGCAGACGACAGCTCTAGCGGAGCGTTTTCAGAGGCTCCAACCTAATGCTCCCAGCTAATGTTCCTACCTACTACCTCTGCCAAATGCTCCCTTCCAATATTCTTACCTACTACTACTACTACTACTACTACTACTACTACTACTACTACTACTACTACTACTACCTATTGCTCCTACCATTTAGCCGCCAAAAGGCAGACCTAACGCATAGCGCTCACAGCAGAAAGGTCTAGAGTTAGAAAGACCGAGTTGTTTAAGTGTTGTCATGTGTTATGTGTGGCAAAAAGGGAGATTATATCTTTGTGGACAGCAGCCCACGTGTGGGTGAGGCAGAAAGGAAAGACAGCTACTGGGTCAAAGGAGTGCCACTGGACAACCACTGATATGCTGGCTCACTACGCAGCCATCAGTGACCCTCCCGATGGCCCGGCGGGTAGTACCAGTAATATGCCTTCCTGGTCGGTGGCTGTCTACCAGCCACCACGTATCGTGCAGTTTCTTATATTTATGAAAACTCTCTTCATTAATCATGTTTTCAGTCATATTATTCCGCTCAACCACCTCCTTTATACTATAAATATACTTTTTCACGTTTTCTTTTTTCGTAATTGCATACATACTGAGTCTTGTTGTAGCTGTACATCTCTGTAAGAACTGGTCACTGTCCACATCATCATTCTTCTTGAAAACCTTAAAGGTTGTGATCAGGTCACATCTCACATCTCTTCTAAGGTTAGTAGATTCCAGGCTGCAACTCTCATTTCTGGTACCATCTGTGTTGCTGTCTTCTGGACCGTCTCTTTCAGCTCTTTGTGCTTCTTTAGGTGCGGTGACCAAGCTTGAGAAATATGTTTTAGTTTTGGCCTGATGTAGGATGTGAACAGCATGCTGAAGACTTGCTCATCCATAGACTTAAGTGCAGATTTAGTATTTGTAAACAGACAATTTGGCTCCTTAACTATTCTTCTAAGGTAGGACTCTGGTGACAGGCTAGGGCCGATGTCGAATTCTGAGTCTTTCTCACACAGATTCCTACAGCTTTATTTCGTATTAGGTGATGATTTTATCGAGGTTTTCTTTCGCTGTTATTCGTCCTCATTGATTCAAATGCATTTCCTCGGAATGAACTTCATCGACCATGTAACACACCGACTTTGAAGTCTGTAAGTTGATGCAGTCCTCCACGTTTTTCACTTCCTTGACCTTTTCATCATCTTCAAACATACTCAAGTAGGAGTCCATACCTTCTGATAAGTCTTTTACATAGATCAAGAAGAGTAATTGTCCCAAAAGAGAACCCTGGGGCACTCCACTGGTAGCTTCCGCCGAATTTGAGAAGGCTCCTCTAACTTGCTTTCTTTGTTCCCTTCCACCAAGATCTATTTGTCCCAAAAGAGAACCCTGGGGCACTCCACTGGTAGCCCCCACCGAATTTGAGAAGGCTCCTCTAACTTGCTTTCTTTGTTCCCTTCCACCAAGATCTGTCAAGTTGTATGGAAGCCTTCCCTTTTGTCTGACAGTACTCGGATCTCTCGCATAAATCTTGGAGGTTCGTTACACATGACCATGAGATGATGCTGTCTGTCATTTAGCTAATTTCTTCTCTTTAGAAGGTCATCCGTTTGCTTTCTGATTACGTTTTCCAGAAATTTACAGACGACAGTCGGTAGAGACCGGCATGTAGATTAAAGCCTCTTTCCCGCTTCTCTACTAGGTATTACGTACGTTTACCCTTTTCCATTTCCTTGGCGCTTTTAGTCCATCTCCACCGATGTCTTGAACAGAGTCTCAAGAGGTTTGTCTCGTGTATCTGCTGCACCCATCTGGCAACGAAAACCCTCCAGGGCCTAGTGGTGACCCTTCCTGGGTCTTGAATGCAGACCCCATCAGGGGCCTGGTGGTGACCCCTTCTGGGATTGGTGGAAGATTCCTGCAGGGCCTGATGGCAGATTCTTCCAATGCTTTGCGTTGGTGACCCTTCCAGGGCCAGGTGGTGACCTCTCTCGGGCCTGGTGGTGGCCCCTTGTTGATGTGGTGGTAGTAGACCCCTCCAAGGGCCTGGTGGGAGGCCCCTTCCGGGCCTTGTGGCTCCTTTCCCAAAGAAAGTGCGTTAACCTTATTCTTCCTCATGATCCTGATATCAACGTAAACAGTGCTGTGTGGGTTCTTGCTGTTCGACTGAGATTTCTCAGACGTTCGTGGCAGAGGGGACGAACGTGAGGGGTTGCGCGTTGCTGTCGGTGCCACCGGTTGGCAGTGTGTGTGTGTGTGTGTGTGTGTGTGTGTGTGTGTTGTGTGTGGTGTTCGTGTTAGTTCATAAAGTGGGTCGGCGGAGCGGGGCAAGTTTTTCTAGCCAGAGTGTGAGCAGCTGGGCTGGGAGTACTTCCCGGCGTAACGGCCAGGGGTGGGTGGACGACGGGCGCGCAGCACAGGCGTTGGTTATTAATGCATGGGTTCAGCGGTCACTGGACGGTGGTGGACGTGTCACGTCCTCCTGCTGGGGAGGTGCCCCTCGCACGGGTGGTGTTGCTGGTGAAGTCCGTCACGTGCTGGTGTGAGGACGCTGCTGGCTACCGCCACGGGTGGGTTATGCCCACATTAAGGACACCGGCTGGTCAGGTGGTTGTAGGGTGGTTGGAGTTGGAGTTCCGGGTCATAGGGTTGTGAGGGTTTTTTGTGTGTGTGGCATGGCGTTGTGTGTTGTGCCGAGGGTTGTAAAGGTTGTGTGTTTTCTCGTGCCGTTGTGATGGTTGGTGTTAAGTCTCGTAGTGTTGTTAAGGTTGATTGGGTTGTTAAGGCTTGATGGGGTTGTGGGGATTTGTGTTACAACTCGTAGGATTGTGATGGTTGGACTCACGGCTTGTACGGTTAGTGTCAAGGCAGGTGGAGTCATGAGAGTTGTGAGGGTTAGAATAAAGGTTTGTAGCGTTATGAAGGCGGTTGTAAGATGCTGCTGGGAGTCGTGTGGTTGTGACAGCTGGCGTTAATGCTCTTGAATTTGTGAGGACTAGTGTTATGGCTCATGGGGTTATGGGTGTTTGAAGCTACAGCTGTTTGGGTTGTAGGTGTTGGAGATGCAGTTCGTGAGGTAGTGGGTATTGAAGTCACGTTTCATGGGGTTATGGTTGTTGGCGTTCCAGCTCGTGGGGTTGTGAGTGGTGGAGTTACGGCACGTGGGGTTGTGAGCGTTCGAGTTACGGCTCGTGGGGTTGTGGGTGCCGGATTTACAGCTCACTGCGTTGTGGGTGTTGGAGTTACGCTACGTGGGGTTGTGGGTGTTGGAATTACGGCTCGTGGGGTTGTGGGTATTGGAGTTACGGCTCGTAGGGGGTTGTAGGTGCTGAAGTTACGGCACGCGGGGTTGTGGGTGTTGAAGTTACGGTACGTGGGGTTGTAGGTGCTGGAGTTACGGTACGTGGGGTTGTGGGTTTTGAAGTTACGGCTCATGGAGGTGTGGGTGTTGGGCATATTGTTAACCTGGGTAGAGGAGGAGGAGACGAAGTGTTGATGTGGCTAGGGGGAAGAGCTGGGCTTCGAGGAGTACTGATGGGTTGTGGGTGTTGTGAAGGCATCAGAGGCTAGGACAGTAGGTAAGGTTGCTGGGGTTAGGAATACTGAGCCGTGCTGCCGGGATGGGCGGGTGGCTGGCTGGCTGTGGGATGCTACTTGTTGAAACCTCAGCAAGTAAGTTTGTCGCATCAAGTCAGGCCATTTTGATAAGGTTGTGGTGGCTGGATCGAGGAGGGGGGGCGGAATGGCTCTGCCGCTGAGGTTTTTGACTGCCGATAGATGGCCTTAAGTTCACTGCCTTCGTCAGTACCTGAGGGAGAATGTCCTGACGGTGGTGTAAATCCATCAGATGATGTAATCTAGTAAGGTATATTGGTCCTTCATGTGGTAAGTAGCTTCGTCGTCATCCAACAACACGCAAAAGGAACATACTACACAGGTTAATACTCTAAGAACACAGCTTTGATCTATTTTTTTTTTTTTACTGTATATTTTGACTTCCCATAGACTTGGAGGGTGTTATTTCCAACTCTGGGTTGCATATTTTCGTGTGTGAATGTGTAAATTTAGTCATTTAGTAAACCTGGGAATAGATGATCGACCTGGCAATAGATTTCGACAGCGTTTTTGAACGTGTGTTCGGCACTGTAGCGAGGGGTCAGGTTAGTTCTGGGTTCGTGTTGGTTCTGGCACCACCTGTAGGCACGACAAGATGGCCACTGAGAGACTGCAGGCAGACGTCCCTGGCGTCCCGACCGTGGGATTGGGCAAGGATGGGGATGGGACGCTGCTGCAGCGGGTGGGGGCTCGGATTGGGCCGTGACCTTCCCCGGTCATGGCCAACGCCCGGTGGGAAACTGCGCTGCTGTGTGATAACCAACAGCTAGGACGACCACAACCATCTGTTGGGACGACCACAGCCAACAGCTAGGACGACCACGGCCATCTGTTGGGACGACCACAGCCAACAGCTAGGACAACCACAGCCATCAGTTGGGACGACCACAGCCAACAGCTTGGACAACCACAGCCATCAGTTGGGACGACTTTAGCCAACAGCTAGGACGACCACAGCCATCAGTTGGGACGACTTTAGCCAACAGCTAGGACGACCACAACCATCTGTTGGGACGACCACAGCCAACAGCTAGGACGACCACAGCCATCAGTTGGGACGACCACAGCCAACAAGTAGGACGACCACAGCCATCAGTTGGGACGACCACAGCCAGCAGCTAGGACGACCACAGCCATCTGTTGGGACGACCACAGCCAACAGCTAGGACGACCACAGCCATCATTGGGACGACTTTAGCCAACAGCTAGGACGACCACAGCCATCAGTTGGGACGACCAAAGCCATCAGTAGGGACGACTTCAGCCAACAGCTAGGACGACCACTGCCATCAGTTGGGACGACCACAGCCAACAGCTAGGACGACCACAACCATTTGTTGGGACGACTTTAGCCAACAGATAGGACGACCACTGCCATCAGTTAGGACGACTTTAGCCAACAGCTAGGACTACCACAACCATCTGTTGGGACGACTTTAGTTAACAGCTAGGGCGACCACTGCCATCAGTTGGGACGACTTTAGCCAACAGCTAGGACGACCACAACCATCTGTTGGGACGACTTTAGCCAACAGCTAGGACGACCACTGCCATCAGTTGGGACGACTTTAGCCAACAGCTAGGACGACCACTGCCATCAGTTGGGACGACTTTAGCCAACAGCTAGGACGACCACAGCCATCTGTTGGGACGACTTTATCCAACAGCTAGGACGACCACAACCATCAGTTGGGACGACTTTAGCCAACAGCTAGGACGACCACAGCCATCTGTTGGGACGACTTTATCCTACAGCTAGGACGACCACTGTCATCAGTTGGGACGACTTTAGCCAACAGCTAGGACGACCACAACCATCTTTTGGGACGACTTTAGCCAACAGCTAGGACGACCACTGCCATCAGTTGGGACGACTTTAACCAACAGCCAGGACGACCACTGCCATCAGTTGGGACGACTTTAGCCAACAGCTAGGACGACCACAGCCATCTGTTGGGACGACTTTATCCAACAGCTAGGACGACCACAACCATCAGTTGGGACGACTTTAGCCAACAGCTAGGACGACCACAGCCATCTGTTGGGACGACTTTATCCAACAGCTAGGACGACCACTGTCATCAGTTGGGACGACTTTAGCCAACAGCTAGGACGACCACAGCCATCTGTTAGGACGACTTTAGCCAACAGCTAGGACGACCACTGCCATCAGTTGGGACGACTTTAGCCAACAGCTAGGACGACCACAGCCATCAGTTGGGACGACCAAAGCCATCAGTTAGAACGGCTTAAGCCAACATGTAGGACGACCACAGCCATCAGTTGGGACGACTTAAGCCATCAGCTAGGACGACCACAGCCATCAGTTGGAACGACTTTAGCCATCAGCTAGGACGACCACAGCCATCAGTTGGGATGACCACAGCCATCAGTTGGAACGACTTAAGCCATCAGCTAGGACGACCACAGCCATCAGTTGGAACGACTTTAGCCATCAGCTAGGACGACCACAGCCATCAGTTGGGACGACCACAGCCATCAGTTGGAACGACTTAAGCCAACAGCTAGGACAACCACAGCCATCAGTTGGGACGACCACAGCCAACACCTAGGACGACCACAGCCATCAGTTGGGACGACCACAGCCAGCAGCTAGGACGACCACAGCCAACAGCTAGGACGACCACAGCCATCATTGGGACGACTTTAGCCAACAGCTAGGACGACCACAGCCATCAGTTGGGACGACCAAAGCCATCAGTAGGGACGACTTCAGCCAACAGCTAGGACGACCACTGCCATCAGTTGGGACGACCACAGCCAACAGCTAGGACGACCACAACCATTTGTTGGGACGACTTTAGCCAACAGATAGGACGACCACTGCCATCAGTTAGGACGACTTTAGCCAACAGCTAGGACTACCACAACCATCTGTTGGGACGACTTTAGCTAACAGCTAGGGCGACCACTGCCATCAGTTGGGACGACTTTAGCCAACAGCTAGGACGACCACAACCATCTGTTGGGACGACTTTAGCCAACAGCTAGGACGACCACTGCCATCAGTTGGGACGACTTTAGCCAACAGCTAGGACGACCACTGCCATCAGTTGGGACGACTTTAGCCAACAGCTAGGACGACCACAGCCATCTGTTGGGACGACTTTATCCAACAGCTAGGACGACCACAACCATCAGTTGGGACGACTTTAGCCAACAGCTAGGACGACCACAGCCATCTGTTGGGACGACTTTATCCTACAGCTAGGACGACCACTGTCATCAGTTGGGACGACTTTAGCCAACAGCTAGGACGACCACAACCATCTTTTGGGACGACTTTAGCCAACAGCTAGGACGACCACTGCCATCAGTTGGGACGACTTTAACCAACAGCCAGGACGACCACTGCCATCAGTTGGGACGACTTTAGCCAACAGCTAGGACGACCACAGCCATCTGTTGGGACGACTTTATCCAACAGCTAGGACGACCACAACCATCAGTTGGGACGACTTTAGCCAACAGCTAGGACGACCACAGCCATCTGTTGGGACGACTTTATCCAACAGCTAGGACGACCACTGTCATCAGTTGGGACGACTTTAGCCAACAGCTAGGACGACCACAGCCATCTGTTGGGACGACTTTAGCCAACAGCTAGGACGACCACTGCCATCAGTTGGGACGACTTTAGCCAACAGCTAGGACGACCACAGCCATCAGTTGGGACGACCAAAGCCATCAGTTGGAACGGCTTAAGCCAACATGTAGGACGACCACAGCCATCAGTTGGGACGACTTAAGCCATCAGCTAGGACGACCACAGCCATCAGTTGGAACGACTTTAGCCATCAGCTAGGACGACCACAGCCATCAGTTGGGATGACCACAGCCATCAGTTGGAACGACTTAAGCCATCAGCTAGGACGACCACAGCCATCAGTTGGAACGACTTTAGCCATCAGCTAGGACGACCACAGCCATCAGTTGGGACGACCACAGCCATCAGTTGGAACGACTTAAGCCAACAGCTAGGACAACCACAGCCATCAGTTGGGACGACCACAACCAACACCTAGGACGACCACAGCCATCAGTTGGGACGACCACAGCCAACACCTAGGACGACCACAGCCATCAGAGTTGGGACGACATCAGCAACAGCCTGGAGACTTTAGCCAGCAGCTAGGACGACCGCAACCAACAGTCAGGTCGACTTTAACCAATAGCTAGGACGACCTCAGCCAACAGCTAGAACGAAGTCAACCAGCAGCTAGGACGACATCAGTTGATAGGAAGGCTTCAACGAACTGCTAGGACGATTGGAAGCAGCAGCTAGGACGACTTCAACCAACAGCTAAAACGACTTCAACTAACAGCTAGGACGACCTCAGCCAACAGCTATAACGACCACAACCAACAGTTTGGACACCCTTAGCTAACAGCTAGGACGACTTCAGGTGATAGCTAGGATGGTTTAAAACAACGGCTAGGACGACTTGAACGACCTGCTAGAATGCTTCCATCCATCAGCCATGACCTCAACCGACGGCTAGGATTACTGCATCCAGCAGCTTGAACGACTTTAGCAACAGCTAGGACCACTTAAGTCAGTATCTCGGACGACTTCATCCAATAGCTAGGACGACGTCAACCAGAAGCTAGGAAGGACGTAACTAACAGCTAAGAAGGACGCATCCAACAGCTAGAAAGGACGCAAACCAACAGCTTGGAAGGACCCAAACCAACAGCTTGGAAGGACCCAAACCAACAGCTTGGAAGGACGCAAACCACCAGCTAGGAAGGACGCAACCAACAGCTAGGAAGGACGCTTCCAACAGCTAGGAAGGACGCACACCAACAACTTGGAAGGACGCAAACCACCAGCAGGAAGGACGCAACCAGCAGCTAGGAAGGACGCATCTAACAGCTAGGAAGGACGCAACAAACAGCTAGGAAGGACGCATCCAACAGCTAGAAAGGACGCGCACCAACAACTTGGAAGGACGCAAACCAACAGCTAGGAAGGACGCAATCAACAGCTAGGAAGGACTCAACCAACAGCTAGGAAGGACGCAAACCAACAGCTTGGAAGGACGCAAACCAACAGCTTGGAAGGACGCAACTAACAGCTAGGAAGGACGCAACCAACAGCTAGGAAGGACGCAACTAACAGCTTGGAAGGACGCAACCAACAGCTAGGAAGGACGCAACACACAGCTAGAATGACTTCAACCTGTAGCTAGGAAGACTTCGCCCGACAGCTAGGACGACCTCCCGTCAGCTAAGACGACTTTAACCGACCTTTGAGGAACGACGACCTCATCCGACAGCAAGGACGACCTTAAACGGTAACTAAGACGACCTCCTTCGCTAGAACGACCTCATCTCAGCTCATGCTGACCCCTACGCCGCTCTGAACCGGCAGCCGGGACGACCTCATCCAACACCTGGGACGACCTCATCCAACACCTGGGACGACCTCATCCAACACCTGGGACGGACTCATCCAACACCTGGGACGACCTCATCCAACACCTGGGACGGACTCATCCAGCAGTCGGGACGACCTCATCCAACAGATGGGACGACCTCATCCAACAGCCTAGACAGACTCATCCAACAGGTGGGACGACCTCATCCAACAGCCGAGACGGACTCATCCAACACCCTAGACAGACTCATCCAACAGCCTAGACAGACTCATCCAACAGGTGGGACGACCTCATCCAACAGCCGAGACAGACTCATCCAACAGCCGAGACAGACTCATCCAACAGATGGGAAGACCTCATCCAACAGCCTAGACAGACTCATCCAACAGGTGGGACGACTTAAGCCGACTGCTCACACGACCTCATCCGGCAGCCGAGACGGACTCATTCAACACCTGGGACGGACTCATCCAACAGCCGGGATGGACTCATCCAACACCTGGGATGGACTCATCCAACACCTGGGACGAACTCATCCAAAAGCCAAGAGAGACTCATCCAACAGCCAAGACGACCTCATCCAACACCTGGGACGGTCTCATCCAACAGCCGAGACGACCTCATCCAACACCTGGGACGGACTCATCCAACAGCCGGGACGACCTCATCCAACACCTCGGACGACCTCATCCAACACCTGGGACGGACTCATGCAACACCTGGGACGGACTCATCCAACACCTGGGATGGACTCATCCAACAGGTGGGACGACCTCACACGACATCCAGACTGGTCGTCTGACCTCGTCCAACAGTCAGGACGACCTCAACCCACGTCTGCGGACCTCCGTGGTGGAGCAGTGAACACTACTGACCGTCACGCATGCACGGGTTCGAATCCTGGTCTCGGCAGCCTGTCCCACAGTCCACCCAGCTGTTCATCCTCCCGTAGGGACTGGTTGATCAACTTGTTACTCAGCACAGGCCAGTGTATGTGTGTGTGTGTGTGTTTGTGTATGTGTGTGTGTGTGTGTGTGTGTGTGTGTGTGTGTGTGTGTGTGTGTGTGTGTGTGTGTGTGTGTGTACATGCACAGGAGTCGAGACAGTACATATATATAGAAGGTTAAGAGACGGGGCGGCACGGGTGGAAACCCCTCTCCCCGTAACGCACAGACGGTCACGAAAAATACGTAGTTGTCACATAACTCGAGATCGAGGACGACGTGACTCGACATCAAGGACGACCTCAAGTAGATATTGGCAGAAGGACGACCTTGACCGAGAGGGGCTAATTGTCAGATGGTATCAGGTTTTCTCCCCCAGTAATAATAACACGAATATATTACACCTTGACCAACAAGAAAAAGTTTTTACTCCATTTTTATTTTCTTCTCTATTCTTTTGATTCACGGTTTGAAGGTGTTGGCCAGCGTGATGATGTGTGGCATCGTCTGTATTGACCAGGTTGATGGCCGGTACCTGCTGGTCGCTGGTGCGCACACACACACACACACACACACACACACACACACACACACACACACACACACACACCACCTCGATGTTCCTCTGACCATCGCTGGTACACGAGACATGAGACCAGGATACTTGTTTGTCGGTACGGAAATGTAAGGAGAGACTCACAGTAATTGTGACACTGAAGAAAATCCATTTGTTTGAGTGTGTGTGTGTGTGTGTGTGTGTGTGTGTGTGTGTGTGTGTGTGTGTGTGTGTGTGTGTGTGTGTGAAGTGAGTTTAAATGAGGCTTGAGAACATTATGGCGGAGGTAATGGAGTAATTGTCGAAATTATTATCATTTAGATTAAAATTTAGGTTACCTTGAGGCTCAGAATACGTGGTGTGGGTAGGGATGGCGTGATAGTCCTGCTTTAATCGTTAATTTGTTTGATTGTCGTACGTGGGTTGGAGGACAGGGTAGTAGTCCTGAGCAAGGTACAAATGTAAGATACTTCAAAGTGCTTTAGCTTTTGAGGAGAGTCGTGAGTCTTTTATGGAATGTTTATTCAGTAGTTAAATGATTGGAACACCCTTGATCCTCTCTGTGGAAGAAATAGATTACAGTGTTCAGAAATGGCCGTTGCATGATAGACAGTAAAGACATTATGAATTATACATCGTAACCTGTAATTATAAAGGGCCACTGATGATACGCCTGTACGTGTAAATTATTGAGAAGGGCGCGATCGTTCGTCCGGAGTTGGTCATTAACTTTGGTCATATACAGCCCTGGGTAGGGCTTGCATTGACCTCACCAGAAGCCACTCCCACTTCCTCCTCCACTGCGAAAGACGTAGATCCTCACCTCCACCAAACTGGCGAAGACCGAGATGGTCTCTACCGACTCGAAGAGGAGGAGGAGGAGGAGGAGGAGGATCCTTACTGTCGTACACTTACATTTTCTTTTTTTTTTTTTTTTTGACGTTGGAGGCTTCAGTCACGGACTGAAGTCCACATGAAGGCCAAACTTTAATTGAAATATGGAGAGCTTAATGAAGGGGGAAAAGAAGAAAAAAGGGAAAATATTTACGAATGTTGGAGGAAGTGAAAGACCCATCTTTGAAAATCTGTCAGATTATTGATATTGGGATAGACATAGAGAAGGTAAGATCGTTCCGAAGCTCTGAGGTGTAGGGAAAGATACAGGTATCAAAACGGCCCACCCATAAGTTGTCGACGGCCACGCAGTAATCTTGTGAGGCAGCAGATTGCCGAGTACTATGCGGTGGTGTAGCTCGTAGTGGGCTATGAAGTAAAGATACAATATCCTAAAGGCCTTCCATCAACCTTTTTATGTATACAGATTTTCAGACGTTCGGCCAAGATGTCGAATTCACTGTTTACGTTTACTTGAAGAAGTGAGTCGTATTTGCATATCATGAACTTGCATCAACAGGCCCATTAGTACAGAATACTCATGGATATGTTGATTCGAGCTTATGGCTTGTAGTTTGAACACTTGCGGAACTATAGGTGACTTCTGCCTAAGAGTCCGGGCCTCTGAGACGTCTTGTGCCATCCACGAGGCGACGGTCTACAACGGGTCCAGTGGAGCTCGCGGTGGCCTGACGTGAAGGATGACATAGACGCACCATCTGTTGGTTCCCAAAGACGGACGCGAGGAGTCTTGGGATGAGGAAGGGAGGTCGGGGTGGAGTGGGGATGGGGGATTTACCTTCCCGTTTTCTTGAGGCAGGACGTGGTTGGAATTTCTTCAGGTCCACGATGGGTCTCGCTTGAGAGAATCGTGTAATGAAATGTTATCAGTTGAACTGTAGTATACACACACACACACACACACACACACACACGTCAATGAAGGAACACCTCCACCACCAGTATCGCAGAAAGGCCAGGAATGTGTAAATGAAAGTGATATAAACAATTGCAGATGTAATAATAGTAAATGGCAGAGTTGAAATTTAAGAACCGTATTAGAGAAAACTCGCCAGATATTGTTGAGTTTGTGGACTCAATGCTGAGTAAAGAGAAATCTCACCTATTCCATCCCGGTGGGAGAGGGGTGGGGGGGGATATGACAACAGGGAGGGAGAGAAAGAGGGAGGGGTAGGATTGGCTGTCCTAATAAGAGAGAGACCAGAAGTTTCAGGAAACAGTGGAAGATGGCCCATTCAGACTGTACATAATGGAGTGAGTAATCGTAGGAAAGCCATACGACATTGTGGTGATATATGTATTCCTCCAAAACGACTTTAACGAATCAGAACAAATATTATATCAGTGAAGGAACGATATGGATGGTACATGAAGCGGGAAGAGACGCACTTCTCAGAGGTGGTCATTTATGTCAGTTATAAAGAGATAGACTGAAGGGGATTAGGATTCTCATGGTGACATTGAGTCATGAAGACTTAAGTATTTTAAGTATAGACAAGAAGTTATCTTACACCAGCCTGCCTGCCAGTGAACATGCCAGGATGTGAGGAACTGATGCGCCATCGCTGCTATATATGTTGTCTTCACACACGCTGGCAGTGAGAGTGAAAATATCGTATCACTTTGGAAAAAGTGTTCATGTAATGCTCATGTCTGACTGTGTGGTAAGCTAGATGTAAAGAGATGATATGAGATTTAAAGGCAAGAACTAATAGAAGAAAGTGCCCAGAACTTACCAATTCCCGTAGGGTGAAGGTCCTGTGCAATTGCCATGTGAGATTTACAGTGAAGGTGTAGGAACATTGGTATTTCAAGACCCGGATAGAAAAGGGACTTCGAGATGTATTGTGACGAAGGTATAGGCGGAACTCCAGCCAGTCAGCATTTGTAAGGTAGAGCAAGGAAAGAGTATAGCAGGATAGGAAAGGAAGAACAAAGAAAATTTTGAAAAGATTACTCTGATGACATCAAGCAAAAGTCCAAGATTCTTCTTAAATTCATCAGGAGTAAGTTGTTTTTTAAAGAGCAGGACTTTAGGTTAGGGCATTCGGAGGGTCTAGCTGTGGAGAGGATGACTTACGAAAGATATGTAAGGGACTGATGGACAAGTTTGAAGATATTTTCGCAGTGGAAGACACTGTGACCCTTACACAAATAAAGTGGTATGGGAGCGAGGTCCTAGAAAGCATTAAGATATCTTGAAAAGGCACGAACAAGATACTAAATGTTCTATGACGAAACCAAGGCTCTTGGTCATGTTGAAATTTCACCATATGTGGTAAAGGTGTGTATGAATACACTTGATAAAATACTTGAGATACCTTTGGAGATGTCGCCGAATCAAGGCAAAATGCCAGGGCACTGGAATAGGGCAAACGCCATACCTGTCTATAAGGTTTGAGCATTGTAAGGGACACTGACCAAGTGGGACGAGTGTGGTCAGTATGGTACTGGAAAAGATAATCAGAAAGCTGGTAGATGACTTCCTGGAGAGGAGAAATGACTCAGGTGAGTGGCAACGCGATTTTTGGGAAAGGTCATAAGTAACGAACCTACTAGAAACGGATTCTCTCTCATGTAGGCCTCCGTGAGCATGACAAAGCTGATGCTTTAGCCAAACTTTCACGTAGTAAAGATGATGTTGAAAACATCATTGGGTTGTAAGTTAGTATTCTCAAAACTGTAATTAGAAAGGAACTAACTGACCTCTTTGAAGCACGGAGACGAGTTCAGATAAGCACAAGTAGAAACATTTTCCATGAGTGAAATGTGTAAAGTCAAACATGTATATGGAGGAAGTAATAAGATCAGCAGATTACAAGACGTAATTGCTCCACTAAGGCTAAGCTATAGATACTGTTGGCAATTTGGCCTATCTGGAGATGTTACTCATGTGAAATGTAAAGTTTGTGGTCATATGTTTGAACACTAGAACACTGTGTCTTAAAATATGAAGAAAATAGAGCCTTTTAGGGATAGATCTAAACAAACCCTGCAAGAAATGTCACAGCACCTTATTGTTGATATCAAGATACCTGATTAAGAAGCTGGACCACTAGGCAGGAGTGAGGGGAGATTCCTTTGATGATGGAAAGATTCTTAGTTTCAGTACGGACGCACATCAGAGGAGCCTTCTCGAAATGGAGTGAGGTCACTAGTGGAGCGCCGTAGGATCCAGGTTTGGGATCATTGCACTTCTTGATCTGTATGAATGACTTTGCCAAAAGATAAGGTATGCTTTACTAGATGATTGCGTTTGCAGGTAACGCAGAGGCCCTGGGGCAAGTGAAAACTAGGGAGATTGCATCAACTTACAAGGGGACCTAAACAGACCCCCCCAAAGTTGGTGTATGTTATATGGCTGATGAAATTCAACCCAAGTGAATGTTAAGTGATGAGGATGGCGCACAGTGAAAGAAGAGCTCAATGTGATTATTATCTAGCCGGAAGTAAGACTTGGTTGTCATTGTTCCAAACCTGTCGCCAGAGTCCCACATGAGAAGGAAATGTAAAGGAGACAAACTGTCTGTAGTTTAAATGATAGAATAGCATTCAAGTATATGGATAAGGAAATATTAAGTAGCTGCTCACTCTTTGCATTAGGCTAAGACTAGAATGTGTTTCTCAGGTTTGGTCACCGCGCTTGAACACAAAGAACTAATAGAGAAGGTCAAGAGGAGGGCGAAAAATGTAGTACCGTAAGTGAGCTAAGTAACTGGGACAGGCTGGAGGCCTTGAATTTGTCCACCATAGAAAAGAGAAGTGGGTTGACCTTTATTACATGTGTTTGATCATGAAGAAAGAGAAGAGTTCTTGGAGAGATGTATGGATAGAACAACCAGAAGCCATGTCACGAAGGTACAGTGATCTGATGGAAAAGAAGTACTTTTATAGTACAAAACAAGTTGATGAATGGAATGAACTGAATGAGATGTGAATGCGGACACTATACACCGAGTTCCAGATGGTCTAAGAGACGGGGCCGCTCGAGTGTAAAACTCAAAGCTGACTCCCCGTACAGTACGAATGGGTACACAACACACACACACACACACACACCGGGAGTATGTGTGCCTTCATTAGGGAAGGATAAGACAGAAGTGCCCATGTCAACAGGGGTGGTAGGATAACAAGCCTTCATTAGATTTATTATTCACTGGTCGATAGCAGAATGACTCCAAGAGATAACAGAGCATTGTGTGGCTGCCACGTCTAAGTCTCCACAATAGACCAGGGCGTCTTCACGATAGACCGGCGCTGGTATGATCGATCCTGCATTTCTTGTCTGTACGTAGAGTAAATGTGTGTGTTATGTCTATCAGTGATATATATATATATATAATATATATAATATATATATATATAATATATATATATATATTATATATATATATATATGGTGGTATATCGTAGCCTAGGTAGTAATAGCAGGGTGGTATATCGTAGCCTAGGTAGTAATAGCAGGGTGGTATATCGTAGCCTAGGTAGTAATGGCATGGTATATATCCTAGCTCAGGTGGTATATCGTAGCCTAGGTAGTAATAGCAGGGTGGTATATCGTAGCCTAGGTAGTAATAGCAGGGTGGTATATCGTAGCCTAGGTAGTAATGGCATGGTATATATCCTAGCTCAGGTGGTATATCGTAGCCTAGGTAGTAATAGCAGGGTGGTATATCGTAGCCTAGGTAGTAATAGCAGGGTGGTATATCGTAGCCTAGGTAGTAATAGCAGGGTGGTATATCGTAGCCTAGGTAGTAATGGCATGGTATATATCCTAGCTCAGGTGGTATATCGTAGCCTAGGTAGTAATAGCAGGGTGGTATATCGTAGCCTAGGTAGTAATAGCAGGGTGGTATATCGTAGCCTAGGTAGTAATGGCATGGTATATATCCTAGCTCAGGTGGTATATCGTAGCCTAGGTAGTAATAGCAGGGTGGTATATCGTAGCCTAGGTAGTAATAGCAGGGTGGTATATCGTAGCCTAGGTAGTAATGGCATGGTATATATCCTAGCTCAGGTGGTATATCGTAGCCTAGGTAGTAATGGCATGGTATATATCCTAGCTCAGGTGGTATATCGTAGCCTAGGTAGTAATAGCAGGGTGGTATATCGTAGCCTAGGTAGTAATAGCAGGGTGGTATATCGTAGCCTAGGTAGTAATAGCAGGGTGGTATATCGTAGCCTAGGTAGTAATAGCAGGGTGGTATATCGTAGCCTAGGTAGTAATAGCAGGGTGGTATATCGTAGCCTAGGTAGTAATAGCAGGGTGGTATATCGTAGCCTAGGTAGTAATGGCATGGTATATATCCTAGCTCAGGTGGTATATCGTAGCCTAGGTAGTAATAGCAGGGTGGTATATCGTAGCCTAGGTAGTAATAGCAGGGTGGTATATCGTAGCCTAGGTAGTAATGGCATGGTATATATCCTAGCTCAGGTGGTATATCGTAGCCTAGGTAGTAATAGCAGGGTGGTATATCGTAGCCTAGGTAGTAATGGCATGGTATATATCCTAGCTCAGGTGGTATATCGTAGCCTAGGTAGTAATAGCAGGGTGGTATATCGTAGCCTAGGTAGTAATAGCAGGGTGGTATATCGTAGCCTAGGTAGTAATAGCAGGGTGGTATATCGTAGCCTAGGTAGTAATAGCAGGGTGGTATATCGTAGCCTAGGTAGTAATAGCAGGGTGGTATATCGTAGCCTAGGTAGTAATAGCAGGGTGGTATATCGTAGCCTAGGTAGTAATAGCAGGGTGGTATATCGTAGCCTAGGTAGTAATAGCAGGGTGGTATATCGTAGCCTAGGTAGTAATGGCATGGTATATATCCTAGCTCAGGTGGTATATCGTAGCCTAGGTAGTAATAGCAGGGTGGTATATCGTAGCCTAGGTAGTAATAGCAGGGTGGTATATCGTAGCCTAGGTAGTAATAGCAGGGTGGTATATCGTAGCCTAGGTAGTAATAGCAGGGTGGTATATCGTAGCCTAGGTAGTAATGGCATGGTATATATCCTAGCTCAGGTGGTATATCGTAGCCTAGGTAGTAATAGCAGGGTGGTATATCGTAGCCTAGGTAGTAATAGCAGGGTGGTATATCGTAGCCTAGGTAGTAATAGCAGGGTGGTATATCGTAGCCTAGGTAGTAATAGCAGGGTGGTATATCGTAGCCTAGGTAGTAATAGCAGGGTGGTATATCGTAGCCTAGGTAGTAATAGCAGGGTGGTATATCGTAGCCTAGGTAGTAATAGCAGGGTGGTATATCGTAGCCTAGGTAGTAATGGCATGGTATATATCCTAGCTCAGGTGGTATATCGTAGCCTAGGTAGTAATGGCATGGTATATATCCTAGCTCAGGTGGTATATCGTAGCCTAGGTAGTAATAGCAGGGTGGTATATCGTAGCCTAGGTAGTAATAGCAGGGTGGTATATCGTAGCCTAGGTAGTAATGGCATGGTATATATCCTAGCTCAGGTGGTATATCGTAGCCTAGGTAGTAATAGCAGGGTGGTATATCGTAGCCTAGGTAGTAATAGCAGGGTGGTATATCGTAGCCTAGGTAGTAATAGCAGGGTGGTATATCGTAGCCTAGGTAGTAATGGCATGGTATATATCCTAGCTCAGGTGGTATATCGTAGCCTAGGTAGTAATGGCATGGTATATATCCTAGCTCAGGTGGTATATCGTAGCCTAGGTAGTAATAGCAGGGTGGTATATCGTAGCCTAGGTAGTAATGGCATGGTATATATCCTAGCTCAGGTGGTATATCGTAGCCTAGGTAGTAATAGCAGGGTGGTATATCGTAGCCTAGGTAGTAATGGCATGGTATATATCCTAGCTCAGGTGGTATATCGTAGCCTAGGTAGTAATGGCATGGTATATATCCTAGCTCAGGTGGTATATCGTAGCCTAGGTAGTAATGGCATGGTATATATCCTAGCTCAGGTGGTATATCGTAGCCTAGGTAGTAATAGCAGGGTGGTATATCGTAGCCTAGGTAGTAATGGCATGGTATATATCCTAGCTCAGGTGGTATATCGTAGCCTAGGTAGTAATGGCATGGTATATATCCTAGCTCAGGTGGTATATCGTAGCCTAGGTAGTAATAGCAGGGTGGTATATCGTAGCCTAGGTAGTAATGGCATGGTATATATCCTAGCTCAGGTGGTATATCGTAGCCTAGGTAGTAATAGCAGGGTGGTATATCGTAGCCTAGGTAGTAATAGCAGGGTGGTATATCGTAGCCTAGGTAGTAATAGCAGGGTGGTATATCGTAGCCTAGGTAGTAATAGCAGGGTGGTATATCGTAGCCTAGGTAGTAATGGCATGGTATATATCCTAGCTCAGATGGTATATCGTAGCCTAGGTAGTAATGGCATGGTATATATCCTAGCTCAGGTGGTATATCGTAGCCTAGGTAGTAATGGCATGGTATATATCCTAGCTCAGATGGTATATCGTAGCCTAGGTAGTAATGGCATGGTATATATCCTAGCTCAGGTGGTATATCGTAGCCTAGGTAGTTATGGCATGGTATGTATCCTAGTTCAGGTGGTATATCGTAGCCTAGGTAGTAATAGCAGGGTGGTATATCGTAGCCTAGGTAGTAATAGCAGGGTGGTATATCGTAGCCTAGGTAGTAATAGCAGGGTGGTATATCGTAGCCTAGGTAGTAATGGCATGGTATATATCCTAGCTCAGGTGGTATATCGTAGCCTAGGTAGTTATGGCATGGTATGTATCCTAGCTCAGGTGGTATATCGTAGCCTAGGTAGTAATAGCAGGGTGGTATATCGTAGCCTAGGTAGTAATAGCAGGGTGGTATATCGTAGCCTTGGATGGGCATCATAGCCACGGTAGTTTAGCATAGCCTAAGTAGTTTGTTTATAGTAATTTGGTGATATGCAGTCTAAGTTTATTCTAGTATTGTGTACAAGTTGAGTGTGGTACTGGATGGTACTGCCTTGTACAGGTTTACTGTGGTACTAGATGGTATTGGCTACGATGTCTTCCTCTTGTTCCTTAGTTCGAACGCCTGGATTCGAGATTATCTGCTTAATGTGCGTTCATTCGTTCGAACGTCTTGAATACTTTTCTGTACTTGAAGTTCGTTCATTCGTTCGAACACTTCGAATCCCATATTGTCTTCCTTAAATTTCATTAATTCGTTCGAACGTCTTGAATCCTATATTGCCTTGTTAAGAGTTGGTTCATTCATTGTAACGCCTCGAGATTATCTGCTTAATGTGCGTTCATTCGTTCGAACGTCTTGAATACTTTTCTGTACTTGAAGTTCGTTCATTCGTTCGAACACTTCGAATCCCATATTGTCTTCCTTAAATTTCATTAATTCGTTCGAACGTCTTGAATCCTATATTGCCTTGTTAAGAGTTGGTTCATTCATTGTAACGCCTCTTGAAGTCGGGTCACAATATGTTCGAACGCCTCGAATCATACAGTCTTAATATTCATTAATTCGTTCGAACGCCTAAAATCCTCTACTGTATGCTTATAGCCCGTTCATTCATCCGGAACCCCTCTCACCGGCTTCAGACCCTCAAACTTGTGGTTTCGTGAACTCTGTAACTCCTTTAAGGACGTCTTATTCCTATGTACACCAGGAATACCTGACCCATTCTCCTCACTTCTGTGAGGTCACTGTAACCTTACCACATGTATCCATATCAACTCACCTCGCCAGGTTTGTCGTGTTGACTGATTGTAATAGCTTGGCTTCGCCATTGCATGTGTACTGTTGGAGAAAGTAATGCTATTGAAATGGCATACCGGAGAAAGTTTTGATAGTTTCCAAGAAGGTACAGCGGCTGTGTTAACATGTAATACTTTGATGTAGTACCGATGTTTTACCGCTTTCCCACTGCTGGGAGTGTTGCTGGCAACTGTGGTATCGCCGCCCACTGCTGGGAGTGTTGCTGGCAACTGTGGTACCGCCTCCCACTGCTGGGAGTGTTGCTGGCTACTGTGGTACCGCCTCCCACGGGTGGGAGTGTTGCTGGCTACTGTGGTACCGCCTCCCACTGCTGGTAGTGTTGCTGGCTACTGTGGTACCGCCTCCCACTGCTGGGAGTGTTGCTGGCTACTGTGGTACCGCCTCCCACTGCTGGGAGTGTTGCTGGCTACTGTGGTACCGCCTTTCACTGCTGGGAGTGTTGCTGTCTACTGTGGTACCGCCTCCCACTGCTGGTAGTGTTGCTGGCTACTGTGGTATCGCCTCCCACTGCTGGTAGTGTTGCTGGCTACTGTGGTACCGCCTTTCACTGCTGGGAGTGTTACTGGCTACTGTGGTACCGCCTCCCGCTGCTGGTAGTGTTGCTGGCTACTGTGGTATCGCCTCCCACTGCTGGGAGTGTTGCTGGCTACTAGGGCACTGCCTTCCACTGCTGGGGTGTTACTGGCTACTGTGGTACCGCCTCCCACTGCTGGGAGTGTTGCTGGCTACTGTGGTACCGCCTCCCACTGCTGGGAGTGTTGCTGGCTACTAGGGCACTGCCTTCCACTGCTGGGGTGTTACTGGCTACTGTGGTACCGCCTCCCGCTGCTGGTAGTGTTGCTGGCTACTGTGGTACCGCCTCCCACTGCTGGGAGTGTTGCTGGCTACTAGGGCACTGCCTTCCACTGCTGGGGTGTTACTGGCTACTGTGGTACCGCCTCCCACTGCTGGGAGTGTTGCTGGCCCCTGTGGTACCGCCTCCCACTGCTGGGAGTGTTGCTGGCTACTGTGGTACCGCCTCCCACTGCTGGTAGTGTTGCTGGCTACTGTGGTATCGCCTCCCACTGCTGGGAGTGTTGCTGGCTACTGTGGTACCGCCTCCCGCTGCTGGTAGTGTTGCTGGCTACTGTGGTATCACCTCCCACTGCTGGGAGTGTTGCTGGGTACTGTGGTACCGCCTTTCACTGCTGGGAGTGTTACTAGCTACTGTGGTACCGCCTCCCACTGCTGGGAGTGTTGCTGGCTACTGTGGTACCGCCTTTCACTGCTGGGAGTGTTACTGGCTACTGTGGTACTGCCTCCCACTGCTGGGAGTGTTGCTGGCTACTGTGGTACCGCCTTTCACTGCTGGGAGTGTTGCTGGGTACTGTGGTACCGCCTTTCACTGCTGGGAGTGTTACTAGCTACTGTGGTACCGCCTCCCACTGCTGGGAGTGTTGCTGGCTACTGTGGTACCGCCTTTCACTGCTGGGAGTGTTACTGGCTACTGTGGTACTGCCTCCCACTGCTGGGAGTGTTGCTGGCTACTGTGGTACTGCCTCCCACTGCTGGGAGTGTTGCTGGCTACTGTGGTACCGCCTCCCACTGCTGGGAGTGTTGCTGGCTACTGTGGTACTGCCTCCCACTGCTGGGAGTGTTACTAGCTACTGTGGTACTGCCTCTCACTGCTGGGAGTGTTTCTGGCTACTGTGGTACTGCCTCCCACTGCTGGGAGTGTTACTGGCTACTGTGGTACTGCCTTTCACTGCTGGGAGTGTTGCTGGCTACTGTGGTACCGCCTTTCACTGCTGGGAGTGTTGCTGGCTACTGTGGTACTGCTTCCCACTGCTGGGAGTGTTGCTGGCTACTGTGGTACTGCCTCCCACTGCTGGGAGTGTCACTGGCTACTGTGGTACTGCCTCTCACTGCTGGGAGTGTTGCTGGCTACTGTGGTACTGCCTCCCACTGCTGGGAGTGTTGCTGGCTACTGTGGTACCGCCTTTCACTGCTGGGAGTGTTGCTAGCTACTGTGGTACCGCCTCTTACTGCTGGGAGTGTTGCTGGCTACTGTGGTATCGCCTCCCACTGCTGGGAGTGTTGCTGTCTACTGTGGTACCGCCTCCCACTGCTTGGAGTGTTGCTGGCTACTGTGGTACCGCCTCCCACTGCTTGGAGTGTTGCTGGCTACTAGGGCACTGCCTTCCACTGCTGGGGGTGTTACTGGCTTATGGTCAGTAACGTTAACTACCACATCACGGAGGCCCGTGTGTGTGTGTGTGTGTGTGTGTGTGTGAAACCACGCCTCTTATTCCTTGTCGTCTGAATATAACAAAGCCACCAGCCACACAGAACAGAACACGACGAGCGATCACTGGCTGCCTGTGACTACCACAAATACTGAACATGTTCACAATGAAACAAAGATGCTCCTCCCAGTACAGTCCCACCTCTACATACGTGGGATTTACTCCCATGTAGCTGTGCACTAAACCTGTCCCACCCAAACCTCTTTATAATTAAACAAACCTCAAGAGAAAATAAACCTAACTTGACACTACCATCATACCTCTACTGACAGTTTCCAACACCCCGAGCAAACATAACATTAACACAACACATGCGCGGTATTGAAATGACCTGACAAGCGCTAAACAACTGCCCATCCAACTCACTTTTTAAACACCACCCCCACCTGACACACATGCATCTGAAACTACACTCCCTAGACAAACACGAGTCACACTCTCCCATTTACCCTATGGACACCACCAGATCACTAGATAACGACAAACACCGATTCATGGCATCTCAGGGACACCACCTCATGATGCAACACCAGCAGTAGAGACCGAACATTTACTGTTAACATTATCCTCAAACAAAGGCGTCCACAGCATCAGTACACCTGTGGACCTGGCCGGTGGACGTAACCGACTTCCTGAGAGCAGCAGGAATTTCTTTTAGGAAGTCCATCTGAGGCGGGATGTGACTGTATGAAAAGTGGTCCAAAACCTTGGGGGAAGAAGGGGGGCGGAATCTTATTTCTAATTGGCATATTTGAATGACGAGATGTATGCTTTTGTCTCACTTCGTCAGGACTACTCCAAGAGAATTTGGATTCAGAGGCGGGTACGTGGGTCTTCAATTGAAAGCAGTTTTTTTCTCCTCCATACAGCTAGGACGGGTATATATTTGCATCGTCTCGTACCATATCGTTGCCTCATCCTTCCTTTACGTACTCCGCATCTCCCATGGACAGGAGCTTCTCAAACCGTAATTATAATATTGAGGGCACTGGAGGTCTTCCATCACAACCTTGTAGATGCTCTAGGCCATTTATGCTCAGATCTTTCTATCCCGCCGTCAGACGACAGTCAGTCCCAAGCCAAGATGTATACAAAGTCACAGGCCAGACTCGGTTAATGTTTTTTATACATCCTCGTATTTGGAATGAAGCTGGACAAGGCTCGTACAGCCTGACCCTTATTATGATGCCACAGCTGACGACGCCAGCGTTCACGACATGCTTATGGCATGTCTCGTAGGGTCTGAAGGGCTGGTTATCTCCCGACCCTCAAGTGAGTGAGGGCAGCAGACGTGCCATGGTCAGAAACCTGTTATTCCCTGCACTAGCAAAGGGCTTTTCCGTGTGTGGAGGGAGGGACCGCTCTCGGTCAGCAAGCGTCTTTGATGTGTTCATCATGTGTCCATCCTTTGTCTTCGAACTATAGCATGACGGCTACAGAGACCCTCCTGACGGAGGACCAGGAAGCCCTGGTCATTGCACCCTGTGTTCTTGGAACGCATAAATATATCAGCTGACTGTTTTATTTCTTTCTCCTCCTGATGATGTGATTATTACACGAAAGTGCACTTGGAAACTTACCGTGTTTCATTTCTCCATGGATATATATATATATATATATATATATATATATATATATATATATATATATATATATATATATATATATTAGGGAGGGCTATTCATAGATCCTGGAAGGGAAGAAATTAAAAGAAAAATGCAGCGGCCAATACGACCAGTATAATGAAGCTCCACTCTACCAGGAACTTGTTATCGCTAATTCCTCCCACACTCGTGTCCTGTGTCGTTCTCGAAGGTCAAATGCGCGTTTCTCTTTGTAATGTTTCTGTTCCAGTGTTGTAATGTTTTGTAATAATATTTTTTATTGACCATATATATATATATATATATATATATATATATATATTCTTTATTCAATATACTTTATCTCCGTCTCTCGCGTCAGCGAGGTATCGCAAGGAAACAGAAGGAGGAATGGCCCAAGCCACCCACACACACACACACAAACACACACACACACACACACACACACACACGCGCGCGCGCGCGCATGCACGGAATGCTTAAGTTTAATTATTTGATAAAATCGATTGGGTAATCGAGTTGAATTAACGAGGAAGTTAAAATAGCAGAAATGAAACAGGACTTGAGGAGGAGATGTAATCATGGAACCTGGAAACTACACAGAAATTGATTATTTCTGTGGTAACACAGAAAATGGAGTTCAGTTGCCAGGACCAGGGTATTGTGGCGAAAAGCTTCTGTGAACTACACAGCGATGGAGTGGGAGCATGAGTCCCTCTAGCTTCAGATACAGAGGGAAGGTTAAGAATGCTCTACTCACAGATGTCAGAACACTAGGGAGCTCAGAGTTATGTATTGGTGTTGTGGGCGACACTCCAACCAGCCAGCTTATGCAAGATAGAGCAAGGGACGAGGATAACAGGATAAGATAGGAGGAAGAAAACAGGAAACATTTATATGGACAAGGCAGGTGAAAATCCACAACTTCTTTCATAGGTTCGTCAAAAGTCGACTGTTGGTTAAAGAGCAGCTGCTCAGATCAAGGGAGTGAGAGGGGAAAGTGATACACGAAGATGATGTATGGATATGCGGGGAACTGAATAACATATTCAACTATTCAACATGTTTTCACAGTGGAAGACACGAGAGCCCCATACTTCAGAGGAGGAGGCTCTAAAAAAAAAAAAACAGATGTTTGGAAAAGACATTGATAGAATTCCAAAAGGTCTTGACCCATACAAGGCTCATGGCCCTCATGAAATTGCGTCATGCGTGCTGGTGACGTGTGCAGATATGTTTGACAGATCTCCTGAAATACTGTTCGCGATGGCACTGGAAGAAGGCAAAGTGACAAAGGGACTGGAAAAGGGCAAACGTCGTATCCATCTTTAAGAAAAGAGACAGCAAAGTGGCAGCGAACTACAGACCCTTTTCCGTGACGAGTGTGGTCAGTAAAGTAATGGAAAAGTTTATGAGCAAGCATATGGATGACTTTCTACAGAGGAGGAACTACCTAGGCGAGAGGCAACACGGTTTCAGGGAAGGGAGGTCATGTGTAGCGAACCTTGAAGAGTATTATGATAGTGGTCGGTATCATAGACTAAATGAAAATCTAGTTAGATTTGTGTTTGTCTTTACCGCCAGAAAGCCTTTGGCACTTTACTGCCCGGGAGGCTGATTAAGAGGCTGGACTGTTGGGAAGGAATAAGGCATTATACTTGACAGCTAGAGCCTGAGTGTGAACGAATGTGGCCTTTGTTGTCTTTTCCTAGCGCTACCTCTTGCACACGCGGGGGGAGGGGGTTGGTATTTCATGTCTGGCGGGGTGGCGATGGGAATGAATAAAGGCAGACAGTATGAATTATGTACATGTGTATATATGTATATGTCTGTGTGTATATATATGTATACGTTGAGATGTATAGGTATGTATATTTGCGTGTGTGGACGTGTATGTGTATACATGTGTATATGGGTGGGTTCTTTCGTCTGTTTCCTTGCGCTACCTTGCAAACGCGGAAGACAGCGACAAAGTAAAATAAATGAATATGTATGTATATATATATATATATATATATATATATATATATATATATATATATATATATATATATATATATATATATATGAAGGTTTGTTGAATGTGTCTGATGACAGAGTGGCAGATATAGGGTGTTTGGGTCGAGGTGGTGTGCAAAGTGAGAGGGTTAGGGAAAATGATTTGGTAAACAGAGAAGAGGTAGTAAAAGCTTTGCGGAAGATGAAAGCCGGCAAGGCAGCAGGTTTGGATTGTATTGCAGTGGAATTTATTAAAAAAGGGGGTGACTGTATTGTTGACTGGTTGGTAAGGTTATTTAATGTATGTATGACTCATGGTGAGGTGCCTGAGGATTGGCGGAATGCGTGCATAGTGCCATTGTACAAAGGCAAAGGGGATAAGAGTGAGTGCTCAAATTACAGAGGTATAAGTTTGTTGAGTATTCCTGGTAAATTATATGGGAGGGTATTGATTGAGAGGGTGAAGGCATGTACAGAGCATCAGATTGGGGAAGAGCAGTGTGGTTTCAGAAGTGGTAGAGGATGTGTGGATCAGGTGTTTGCTTTCAAGAATGTATGTGAGAAATACTTAGAAAAGCAAATGGATTTGTATGTAGCATTTATGGATCTGGAGAAGGCATATGATAGAGTTGATAGAGATGCTCTGTGGAAGGTATTAAGAATATATGGTGTGGGAGGCAAGTTGTTAGAAGCAAGTGAAAAGTTTAAGGAGATGAAGCCACCCAGTTACTGTAGCACAGAGAGAACAACAACTTGCTATCCACTGAATAGATTGCGGCACGGGGTGCGGTGTCCTCCGCGCATACGGATGTAGTTTAATATTTTCATGGTATCGATTTTAATCGGGAGTAAGAGCAGAATGAACAGACTGGAGTTGTTCTGGAACTGATACCAATATATTCTGGTCCAAAGGTGTTCCAGACCAGTATTGGCGAAGTTAACTACACAATGGAGGTGTCCTTGTCAGATAAGAGGGGTAGAAGTATGCAAGTCTGTGAAACAGGGAGTCAGAGTTATGTTTGGTGAGTGGGACTCAGTTTCGCTTGCAATGATACAGCGCTGGTGGCGGATTCGTAGAAAAAGAAGCTGGTGAGGAATTGGATGGAAAGGTGGTGAAGAACAAATTCAATGTAAATGTAAAAACAAGTGTTTGGTAATAGGTTGAGGAGTCAGTCAATTGGTCAGGTATTTGAATGGAGAAAAAGGAACGAAGATTGTATGGATATCGGGAATAAAAATTCATATAACATGTGTTTCCAGTGAAGACACGAGAGCCGAATTAGAACATGGAGTCGGAAAGAAAAAAACAGAGATGTTGGGGAAAGCGTGGAAAATTTGCCAAAAGGTTGACAACGAGACCATTGGCCCTCGGAAAAGCCAATGGGTGATGTCGAAGTGAATATGTTCCACAATCTGCTGAATGAGTTGCGATGGCACTGGAGAGAGGAAGTGTACAAGGGACGGAGAAGTGCTAAACGTCGACCATTTTAGGAACAAGAGCATAGGTGGGGTTTGAATCAGACTTTAACTAAAGTGTGGTCAGAAGGTATGGAAAAGTAAATGAAAAGATGGTGACTTTGAGTAGCAGAGGAGGGACTTATATGGCAAGGATACGGTTTCAGGGAAGGAGATGTGTAGCGAACTCGAAAGATTACAAGAGAGATATGGTCGGTAGTGTTAGAAAAGGGAAATCTAGTTGAGATGAAATTGGCGTTGAACGAAAGCTTTGAAACTTTTGTATCGGCCCTGAAGCTGCAGAGAGGTGAAAGGAGGGAAGGAATAGATTGACTTGGAGCGATCGAGTGGTGATACGAGTGGCTTTTGTCTTTCATGGCTATCTTGCATCGCGGGAAAGGCGGTGGTATTTCATCTGGGAGTGGATAGGAATGATTAAGTAGACAGTAGATATGACGTGTTAGTATGTCTGTGTGTATATATATGGTGTAGGTTGGGATTCTTATGTCTTTTCCGTTGTCGCTACTGACGTGATACAGTGACAAAGTGGTTATACAAAACAGATATTCCTTGGTCTACCATTATCATTATACTTTGTCGCTGTTTTCCGCGTTAGCAAGGTATCGCAAGGAAACAGACGAAAAAATGGCCCAACCACCCACATACACATGTATACAAATACACGTCCACACACGCAAATATACATGCCTATACATTTCAACGTGTAGATATATATATATATATATATATATATATATATATATATATATATATATATATATATATATATATATATAATATATTATCCCTGGGGATAGGGGATTAAGAATACTTCCCACGTATTCCCTGCGTGTCGTAGAAGGCGACTAAAAGGGGAGGGAGCGGGGGGCTGGAAATCCTCCCCTCTCGTTTTTTTTTTAATTTTCCAAAGGAAGGAGCTGAGAATTGGGCCGGGTGAGGGTATTCCCTCGGGGGCCCGGTCCTCTGTTCTTGGTGCTACCTCGCTAACGCGGGAAATGGCGAATAGTTTAAAAGAAAAGAAATATATATATATATATATATATATATATATATATATATATATATATATATATATATATACACAATTTTTTTTTTTTTTTTTTTTTTTTTTTTTGCTTTGTCGCTGTCTCCCGCGTTTGCGAGGTAGCGTAAGGAAACAGACGAAAGAAATGGCCCAACCCACCCCCATACACGTGTATATACATACGTCCACACACGCAAATAAACATACCTACACAGCTTTCCATGGTTTACCCCAGACGCTTCATGCCCTGATTCACTCCACTGACAGCACGTCAACCCCGGTATACCACATCGATCCAATTCACTCTATTCCTTGCCCTCCTTTCACCCTCCTGCATGTTCAGGCCCCGATCACACAAAATCTTTTTCACTCCATCTTTCCACCTCCAATTTGGTCTCCCACTTCTCCTCGTTCCCTCCACCTCCGACACATATATCCTCTTGGTCAATCTTTCCTCACTCATTCTCTCCATGTGACCAAACCATTTCAAAACACCCTCTTCTGCTCTCTCAACCACGCTCTTTTTATTTCCACACATCTCTCTTACCCTTACGTTACTTACTCGATCAAACCACCTCACACCTCACATTGTCCTCAGACATCTCATTTCCAGCACATACATCCTCCTGCGCACAACTCTATCCATAGCCCACGTCTCGCAACCATACAACATTGTTGGAACCACTATTCCTTCAAACATACCCATTTTTGCTTTCCGAGATAATGTTCTCGACTTCCACACATTCTTCAAGGCTCCCAGCACTTTCGACCCTTCCCCCACCCTGTGACTCACTTCCGCTTCCATGGTTCCATTCGCTGCCAAATCCACTCCCAGATATCTAAAACACTTCTTCCTCCAGTTTTTCTCCATTCAAACTCACCTCCCAACTGACTTGTCCCTCAACCCTACTGTACCTAATAACCTTGCTCTTATTCACGTTTACTCTCAGCTTTCTTCTTTCACACAGTTTACCAAACTCAGTCACCAGCTTCTGCAGTTTCTCACCCGAATCAGCCACTAGCGCTGTATCATCAGCGAACAACAACTGACTCATTTCCCAAGCCCTCTCATCTACAACAGACTGCATACTTGCCCCTCTTTCCAAAACTCTTGCATTCACCTCCCTAACAACCCCATCCATAAACAAATTAAACAACCATGGAGACATCAGGCATTCCTGCCGCAAACCGACATTCACTGAAAACCAATCACTTTCCTCTCTTTCTACTCGTACACATGCCTTACATCCTCGATAAAAACTTTTCACTCCTTCTAGCAACTTGCCTCCCACACCATATACTCTTAATACCTTCCACAGAGCATATCTATCAACTCTATCATATGCCTTCTCCATATCCATGAATGCTACATACAAATCCATTTGTTTTACTGGGTTTTTCTCACATACATTCTTCAGAGCCAACACCTGATCCACACATCCTCTACAACTTCTGAAACCACACTGCTCTTCCCCTATCTGATGTTCTGTACATGCCTTCACCCTCTCAATCAATATCCCCCATATGATTTCCCAGGAATACTCAACAAACTTATACCCCTGTAATTTGAACACTCACCTTTATCCCCTTTGCCTTTGCACAGTGGCACTATGCATGCATTTCGCCAACCGTATGATATTGTTGGAAATATTATTCCTTCAAAAATACCCATTCTGGGTCTCCGAGATAACGTTCTCTCTACTCGTTCTTCATCGCTCTTAGAACGTTTGCCCCCTCCCCTACCGTATTATTCACTTTCGCTTTTATGGTTCCATTCTTTGCTAAGTCCACTTCCAGATATCTAAAACACTTCGTTTCTTCCAATTTTTCTCCATTTAAACTTAAATCCCAACTAACTTGTCCCTCAACCCTGCTGAACCTAATAATCTTGCTCTTACTCATATTTACTCTCAACTTTCTCCGTTCACACACTCCTGCAGTTTTTCATTCAAATCAGCCATCAGTGCTGTATCATGGGCAAATAACAACTGACTCGCTTCCCAGGTCCTCTCATTCCAACTCACTGCATACTCGCCCCTCACTCCAGAACTCTTGCATTTATCTGCCAGACCACCCCATCCATAAACAAATTCTACAGCCATGGGGACATCACACATCCCTGCCGCAGACCGACCTTCACTGGGAACCAGTCACTCCTCTCTTCCTCTTCCACTTCTGAAATCACTCTGATCCTCCCCAATCTGATGCTCTGTACATGCCTTCACCCTCTCAATCAGTACCCTCCCATTTGATATTCTAGATATACTCGACAAATTTATGCCTTTATACAGTGGCCCTATACATGCATTTCTCGAATCCTCAGGACTTCACTATGATCCATACATTCACTGAGTATCCTTACCAACCAATCAACAGCACGTTCACCCCCCTTTCTTAATAAATTCAATTGCAATACCATCCAGTCCCTCCGCCTTATCCGGATTTCATCCTCAGCAAGGCCTTCATTACCCCTTCTCTTTTCACCAAACCACTCTCCCTGACTCTCTTCCCTTGCATACCACCCTGACCTTAATACCCTACAGCTGCAGCTCTGTCATCAAACACATTTACTAGTCTTTCAAAATTCTCACTTCTACTCCTTACTCCATCGCTACCTTTTTATCGTTTCCCCTTTCACTCCCTTCATCGATGACCCCATTTATTTTATTGTCTTTTGCACATTATTTACGTCCTTTTGAGACATCTTTCTAGTCTCTTCAAAGTTTGATAATACTGTCTCACCCCAACTTTCCTTTGCCCCCCTTTCCAATCCCTGGACCTTCCTGTTGACCTCTTCCTTTCTCTTATATATTTCCCAAACATTTGCGCTCCTTCCTTGTAGGTACCGCCGAAATGCGTCTTTTCTCTTTCACTAACAACTTTACTTCTTCATCCCACCACTCTCTACCCCTTCTGATTTGACCACTTCCCATTTTTGTAATGCCACATGCATCTCTTGCACATGCCATCACTGCTTCCCTATATACCTCCCATTTTTCATCCACTCCCCTCACTTCATTTGCTCTCACCTTTTGCCATTCTACGCTCAATCTTTCCTGGTATTTCTTCACACAAGTCTCTTTTCCAAGCTCACTTACTCTTCCCACTCTCGTCTCCTCTTTTTCGAAGACCTCCACAAATCTTCACTTTCGTCTCCACAAGATAATGATCATACATCCTACCAGCTGCCCCTCTCAGCACATTTACATTCAAAAGAGTATATTTTACATGCATAGCAATTAATTCATAAACTTATAATGCCCGTTGACCATTCCTCTTACTCTCATACGTATCTTGTGCATATCTCTCTTTCTAATCCAGGTATTCCAAAGCACCAGTCTTTTTTTCAGCGCACAAATCCACAAGCTCTTCACCATTTCCATTCATAACACTGAATACCCCATGCGCACCAGTTATACCCTCAATTGCTACGTTACGCAATCACTCATCACTAATACCTGGTGTCTTTCACGAAAACTGCTGATACACTCACTCAGCTGCTCCCAAAACACTTGCCTCTCAGGTTCTTTCTTCTCATTACCAGGTGCATAAGCACCAATAATCACCCTTCTCTCTCCATCCACTTTCAGTTTTACCCATATCAATCTAGAGTTTACTTTCTTACACTCTGTCACACATTTCCACAACTGCTTTAGAAGTAGTGCTAGTCCTTCCTTAGCTCATGTCCTTTCACCAACCTCTGACTATACTCCCAACACGTTTCCAGAATTTTCTTCCCTTTTACCCTTGAGCTTCGTTTCACTCAGAGCCAGAAGATTCAGATTTCTTTCCTCAAACATACTACCTGTCTCTCCTCTCTTCTCATCTTGGTTACATCCACACACATTCAGACACCCCAGTCTGAGCCTTCGAGAAGGATAAGCACTTCCCTGCTTGACTCCTGTTTCCTCTCTTGAAAATTAAAAAAGAAGAGGGGGGGGTCCCAGCCCCCCACTCCTGCCTCCTCTAGTCGCCTTCTACGACACGCGGGGAACTCTAAGGTAGAACTTTTTCTCCCCTACCTCACATTAATTGCATACATGCGTGACAGGAAAGGGAAGATTACCATCCCATTAGCGGGGATCGTTCTGGTACACTTCTTAATTTTTGTGATGCATTGATCCCCTGTGATAGACTGTTGCTCTGGTTTCATTGCTAAAGGCATTATTCTGAACCTCTGCGACCTAGACACCATGTCCAGCAGGTGCGTAGATAAAGCGGGGGTTTGGGGGTGAGCTTAATGTGTCTCCTCTTCCTTGTCCGTAGCAATAAAAGTCAGGTCAAACGCCAGGCCTTCGTACTCACTGGTCGAACCGTCGTGTGCTCAAGGGTTGTACCGTTGTTCTGAAAGGTTGTACCGTCGTTTTCAGGGGTTGTACCGGTGTTCTCAAGGGTTGTACCGTTGTTCTCAAGGGTTGTACCGTTGTTCTCAATGGTTGTACCGTCGTTTTCAGGGGTTGTACCGTCGTTTTCAGGGGTTGTACCGTTGTTCTCAAGGGTTTTACCGTCGTTTCTCAGGGGTTGTGCCGTCGTTCTCAAGGGTTTTACCGTTGTTCTCAAGGGGTTGTACCGTTGTTCTCAAGGGTTTTACCGTCGTTTTCAGGGGTTGTACCATTGTTCTCAAGGGTTTTACCGTTGTTCTCAAGGGTTGTACCGTTGTTCTCAAGGATTGTACCGTCGTTTTCACGGGTTGTACCGTTGTTCTCAGGGGTTGTACCGTTGTTCTCAAGGGTTGTACCGTTGTTCTCAAGGGTTGTACCGTTGTTCTCAGGGGTTGTACCGTTGTTCTCAAGGGTTGTACCGTTGTTCTCAAGGGTTGTACCGTTGTTCTCAAGGGTTGTACCGTTGTTCTCAAGTGTTGTACCGTTGTTCTCAGGGGTTGTACCGTTGTTCTCAAGGGTTGTACCGTCGTTTTCAACAGTTGTACCGTTTTGCTAAAGAGGTTGATTAATGCAGATGCATCACCGCGGCACAAGAGGAAGGGTCTGAACTATGGATTTCATCGAATTTCGCGATAATGGTGGCCTCGTTGAGCGGTAATGGTCTAGTGGCGAGTTTACAAGGGGGGTAAGACCTGTCGAGTAAGTATTGAATATTAATTAAGTGGAGGAGGAGGCGGGTGGCCTAGTTAGCTGGCGTGGTGAGTGTACCACTTTATATACCAGGCATGACCCGCGTTGCCCAGCCATGCTCACTCTAACACTCGCACTCACCGTTGACTTCTCTCATGTGCTCTACTTCTTTTTCCCTTTTTCTGTTGCGCGTCTTAGGCTCATGTCCGTGATCTACATGTCTGTCCCATTCCTGTGTTCCACATTCATACTATTTTAACTTGATTGAATTTTATTTTATTTCCGTCCTCCACTTTCTTGTTTGCCTTATTTGGTGTTGTATGATTTGTAATCATCTCAAACCACTGATCGTCTCCCCTTTACTCTATGCCTCTTTCATGGGCCATATTTTCTTTCTCGTTTTGTGATCCACTTTTTTTGTTGCCTTTATTTGGCTTGTTTCTGTGGTGTTTCTCTATCCCGCTCATGTATTACTTCCTTGTCACACTTCTGTGACTTTTTTCTTTTCACTTTGTCTCACTTCTCTCTACCACCAGTGATGTACTTCTTTGTCCCATCTGTGTTGAGTCTTGGTCCACCTCCTTGGCTTACTGTGTGTCAGCTTTGGACTCGCTGCTGCTGACCATAGACAGCTCGGGTTGAGGGAGGTATACAGTGCCACCGGGAAAGGTTGGTTATCATTGAAGTACATTATATGTAAGATACGGGGAAAAGATAATGAGAATTCGACGGATGAATACGTGATGCTAGCTTGGCTTCAGATGGATCGTCTGTGATTATCCCCCGTGATACAGAGGAAGGGATGGTTGGCTCGACTCTGTGTGTTCTTGGTAGAGATGATCTCAACCGACGCAAGGAAGAGGAGCCATACTGTCGTACATTATTCTTTTCTTTTACACGTTAGAGGTACCAGTCCCGGACAGTTGTCTACGTCAAGGCCGGACCGTAATTGAAATAGAGAGAGGGTTATGAAAGAGGAAAAAAAGAGACGAGGGAAAGTATTTACGAAATTTGGAAGGGAAAAACCTGGCTTTTAGAATGTTCCAGGTCATTGTTATTAGAGAAGACTTGAGAAAGTAGAGTTACAAAGTTTCCGATGTAAGGAAAGAAACAGTCATCAAAACGGCCCAGAAATCATTCGACATGGAAGTGCTCCGGAGGTTATTGAAAAGGGATTTTCTGGTCGGCATAAGAGGGAAGCACCACTGTTGAACCGATGATTACCTGAGCGAATGGGAGCAAAGGGGCTTTTTATTATAGGATGAAAGAAACCAGTTATGTTCCGCAGGATTCTGTGCTGGGACCCAGGCTAGCCTTGAACTATTATGAGACGCGCTGAGTTGCTAGACGGACGTGAATAATACCAGAACAAGATGGCAGACGATAGTGAAATTCTTAGAAAGTAAGGCTGCTCAGAATGGCAATAATTTACCCTCCAGTCTTGGTCATATACGTACGTAATTTGTCGTGGCTAAGTGCACGGGAAGTTGAGATGTCGCTCACTGAAATGTGGCCAAGACGTAACCATTATCTTGGTGGAGACACTTACTGGACTTGGACATTTACAGAATCGTTCACGCGTTTGTTTAGTGGTGAGTCGGTTTTCAGACTTTCCATCAAGAAGATAAACAGGATCTTGAAACACGTCTTTTGTGAATGTATGAATCCCAGATAATGCATCACAAGACTGGTCGACCCTCCACCCGTAGGGAGAACAGGGGATCAACTAGAAATCGGCCATCGGCTCTTCTTATAGACTCAGCCTGAGGCCAGGGAGCTGAGCTCTGTGGGTAGCCCCGGGATAGCAGCCATGTGGGTAAGAGATAGCACCCATGTATGTATGTATATGCTAACCTCTGGTACACATGAGGGAGTAGAACTAAGGATTGCAGCACTTCTGATAGGATACGATGAAGTTTATTTTCCCTTATTTTCTTTGGGAATGTGGCGGTGGCATTCGTTGATTTCCTGGACACAGACACCGAAGAAGAAATGAGATGGGAAGACGTGGACCATTACTTGTGTAGTAGCAGAGTGGCGGATGACTGGAACATGCTTACGTCAAGGAACATTGCCAGCGAGGAGCATCGCCAACTTCAGTTTTATGATGGTTTTACCGAATGATCGCCAGGCTTGAGTCTGACACGGGTCCTGCTCTATTATAGACGACTCGTTCTCCTTTGATCTATATGATAACAAAAAAATGTTGAGGGTTGGTGACCCGCGCTGTAAACACTTCCTCATCGAATGAATGAATAAATACGCACACACACACACACACACACACACACACACACACACACACACACACACACACACACACACACACACACACTTACACACACACACACACACACACACACACACTTACACACATAGTAAGTCAGTATAAAGTAGTGAATGAGAAATGAATAAACTTTGAAAAAAAGTGATTTGGAAAAGGCAGAATTTACTAAACCATTCCATAGATTTACCGGGAGTGAATTGTTGGTTAAAGAGAAGCATAATTAATTGATTAAGCTTGGATATCCATAGGGGAGATTTGTCTGGGACGACGAGAATAATGTTCCGTTAATTAAGAAATAAGTTTAAAAGTGGATTCAGAGTGTAAGACCAGCACTGTGACCCCTGACACCAGTAAGATGGACTTGGGAGTAGTACTTGGGGGAAACATTGTAGAAAGGCCTCAAGTAGGCCATGGAAGGGTTTACATCCATACGAGGCTCATGTTCCTGGTGGAGTCTCTTCACATGTCCTCAAGGTACTGGCTGAAACTCTTCAGAGCCCTTGGAAATGTTCAGAAAATCTCTTGAAGTGGGTTTAGTGTTAGGCGAGTGGAGCACACCAAATGACTCGCTTGTTACTAAGAAGGCAGGTAGGGAAATTGCACTGACATACTGACTCAAGTGTTGCGGACGACGACATGTTTGGTGCACAAGTGAAACGTGGAAGTTGAGCAGTCGGCAAGTGAATGATGATCGCGCGTGTTGTCTGCCACCCCTGTCTGTGGTGGTGAGCCCTATTGTAGCCCTAAGGGATGGATGGGCGGGCTATTGTGCACTTGAACTTGTAGACGGACAGTTGACACTGCCGTACCGAGGAGGTCAGTAGTGAAAGTATTGAGGTTAGATTTCAGACAGGTGGATCGAAAAGGATCTTAATGGAAGGGAATAAAAGACGCATGTCTGAAGAGCCCCTAATTTTTTTTTAGTGAGTTGGGATAAAACCAGTGGCATTTGACAGGGCTTTTGGTATTCTTTATCTACATAGATGACGGCAGAACTGGCTCCGTACGTAAATGTATTTGTCGAGCTTGCTTGATAAGGTCGAGAGAGAAATGTGGAGTGATGTAGCTAGACTCCAGATTTGGTGGTGATCATGGTTTGCTAGATGAGCAGACCAAACGAACGCAAAGTCGGAAGATGGAAGAGTATAAGGTGCCCTCGACCGACACTTCTTCAGTCCAGCAGGTGACAGGTCACCTGAATCTATATTATGGAAGGTATTTGGGTTCGACATTGTGCCCAAAGTATCAGCAAAATAAGCGCCTAGGTGGACGATCCTCGGCGCGGGCAAACGGCGCACACCTCACCCAGCCCTTCATCCTTCCTCTAGGTAGTAGATTAATGGGTACCAACCTCGGTAGGGGTAAAATACCACAATTTTGATGGGTCAGACAAGCCGATGATGACGGTTCCTAACTCGACCCGGATTTAATCAGGTTCCTTGCCCTCGGGTGAGTCCTCCCTCGCTGGGCGGCATGTGGTGCCACGATTCGAACCTGGACCTTTTGCGAGGTAACTGGGAACGCTGTCCTTTCGGCTATGATCGCCCCTAATAGGGAAGTGAGTATTAGGGGCGATCTTAGCCGAGCGGTTAGTGTTGCCAGCTACCTCGCTAAAGGTCCAGGTTCGAATCCTTGCTTTTAGAGGGCATTATTTGTTCTGGGAAAAGTGCCCATTCATATACGTTATATTCGTATATATATATATATATATATATATATATATATATATATATATATATATATATATATATATATATATATATATTATTTATTAATTTATTATACTTTGTCGCTGTCTCCCGCCTTAGCGAGGTAGCGCAGGCAACCAGACGAAAGAATGGCCCAACCCACCCACATACACATGTATATACATTCACGTCCACACACAGCATATATACATATATATACACAGACATATACATATATACACATGTACATAATTCATATTGTCTGACAGTATACACAGACATATACATATATACACATGTACATAATTCATATTGTCTGCCCTTATTCATTCCCGTCGCCACCCCGCCACACATGAAATAAAAGCTCCCACCCTTCGCATGTGCGCGAGGTAGCGCTAGGAAAGACAACAGAGGCCACATTCGTTCACACTCAGTCTCTAGCTGTTCTGTATAATGCACCGAAACCACAGTTCCCTTTCCACATCCAGGCCCCACAAAACTTTCCATGGTTTACCCCAGACGCTTCATATACCCTGGTTCAATCCATTGACAGCACGTCGACCCCGGTATACCACATCGTTCCAATTCACTCTGTTCCTTGCACGCCTTTCACCCTCCTGCATGTTCAGGCTCCGATCGCTCAAAATCTTTTTCACTCCATCTTTACACCTCCAATTTGGTCTCCCACTTCTCCTCGTTCCTTCCACCTGTGACACATATATCCTCTTGGTCAATCGTTCCTTACTCATCTCTCCATGTGACCAAACCATTTCAAAACACCCTCTTCTGCTTTCTCAACCACACTCTTTTTATTACCACACATCTCTCTTACTCTATTAAGTATTTCTCACATACATTTCTCAAAGCAAACACCTGATCCACACACCCTCTACCACTTCTGAAACCACACTGCTCTTCCCCAGTCTGATGCTCTGTACATGCCTTCACCCTCTCAATCAATACCCTCCCATATAATTTACCAGGAATACTCAACAAACTTATACCTCTGTAATTTGAGCACTCACTCTTATCCCCTTTGCCTTTGTACAATGGCACTAAGCAAGCATTCCGCCAATCCTCAGGCACCTCACCATGAATCATACATATATTAAATAACCTTACCAACCAGTCAACAATACAGTCACTCCCTTTTTTGATAAATTCCACTGCAATACCATCCAAACCCGCTGCCTTGCCGGCTTTCATCTTCCGCAAAGCTTTTACTACCTCTTCTCTGTTTACCAAATCATTTTCCCTAACCCTCTCACTTTGTACACCACCTCGACCAAAACACACTATATCTGCCACTCTATCATCAAACACATTCAACAAACCTTCAAAATACTCAATCCATCTCCTTCTCACATCACCACTACTTGTTATCACCTCCCCATTAGCCCCCTTCACTGAAGTTCCCATTTGTTCCCTTGTCTTACGCACTTTATTTACCTCCTTCCAAAACAGCTTTTTATTCTCTTAAAATTTAATGATACTCTCTCACCCCAACTCTCATTTGCCCTCTTTTTCACCTCTTGCACCTTTCTCTTGACCTCCTGCCTCTTTCTTTTATACATCTCCCACTCATTTGCATTGTTTCCCTGCAAAAATCGTCCAAATGCCTCTCTCTTCTCTTTCACTAATAATGTTACTTCTTCATCCCACCATTCACTACCCTTTCTAATCTGCCCACCTCCCATCCTTTTCATGCCACAAGCATCTTTTGCGCAAGCCATCACTGCTTCCCTAAATACATCCCATTCCTCCCCCATTCCCCTCACGTCCTTTGTTCTCACCTTTTTCCATTCTGTATTCAGTCTCTCCTGCTACTTCCTCACACAAGTCTCCTTCCCAAGCTCACTTACTCTCACCACTCTCTTCACCCCAACATTCTCTCTTCTTTTCTTCTCTCTTCTTAACTTTCGCCTCCACAAAATAATGATAAGACAACCCTCCATTTGCACCTCTCAGCACATTAACCTCCAAAAGTCTCTCTTTCGCGCGACTGTCAATTAACACGTAATCCAATAACGCTCTCTGGCCATCTCTCCTACTTACATACGTATACTTATTATTTAGGGTGTTTTGGTTGGGGTGATGTGCGAAGTGAGAGGGTCAGGGAGAATGGTTTTGTAAACAGAGAAGAGATAGTGAAAGCTTTTCGGAAGATGAAAGCCGGCAAGGCTGCGGGTTTGGATGGTATTGCCGTGGAATTTATCATAAAAGGGGGTGACTGTATTGTTGATTGGTTAGTAAGGATATTCACTGTATGTATGGTCCATGGTGAAGTGTCTGAGGATTGGTGGAATGCATGCATAGGGCCATTGTACAAAAGTAAAGGGGATAAAGGTGAGTGTTCAAATTACAGAGGGATAAGTTTGTTGAGTATTCTTGGGAAATTACATGAGAGGGTATTGATTGGGGAAGAGCAGTGTGGTTTTAGAAGTAAACGAGGGTATGTGGATCAGGTGTTGGCTTTGAAAAATGTATGCGAGAAATACTTAGAAATACACATGGATTTGTATGTAATATATATGGATCTGGAGAAGGCATATAATACGGTTGATGGAGATGCGTTGCGGAAGGTCTTAAGAGTATATGGTGTGGGAGGTAAGTTGCTATAAGCAGTGAAAAGTTTCTACCAAGGATGTAAAGCATTTGTACGGGAAGGAAGAGAGGAAAGTGATTGGTTCCCAGTGAATGTCGGTTTGCGGCAGGGGTGCGTGATGTCTCCATAGTTGTTTAATTTGTTTATGGATGAGGTATTTAGGGAGGTGAATGCAAGAGTTTCGGAGAGAGGGGCAAGTATGCAGTCTGTTGTGGATGAGAGGGCTTGGGAAGTGAGTCATTTGTTCGCTGATGATACAGTGCTGGTGAGAAACTGCAGAAGTTGGTGACAGTTTGGTAAGTGTGTGAAACAAGAAAGTTGAGAGTAAATGTGAATAAGAGTTTATTAGGTTTGGTAAGGTTGAGAGAAGTTAATTGCGAGGTAAGTTTGAATGAAGAAAAATTGGAGGAAGTGAAGTGTTTTAGATATCTGGGAGTGGATTTAGCAGCGGATGGAACTATGGAAGCGGAAGTGAGTTACAGGGTTGGGGAGGGGGGCGAAGGTTCTGGGAGCGTGGAAGAATGTGTGGAAGGCGAGTTCGTTATCTCGGAAAACAAAAATGGGTATGTTTAAAGGAATAGTGGTTCCAACAATGTTATATGGTTGTGAGGCATGGGCTATAGAGTTTTGCGGTGGAGGGTGGATGTGTTGGAAATGAAGTGTTTGAGGACAACATGTGGTGTGAGATGGTTTGATCGAGTAAGTAATGAAAGGATAAGAGAGACGTGAGGTAATAAAAAGAGTGTGGTTGAGAGAGCAGAAGAGTGTGTGATGAAATGGTTTGGACACTTGGAGAGAATGAGTGAGGAAAGATTGACAAAGAGTTTATATGTGTCAGAGGTGGAGGGAACAAGAAGAAGCGGGAGAACAGATTAGAGGTGGAAGAGTGGAAAGAAAAAGATTTTAAGTGATCGGGGCCTGAACATACAGGAGGGTGAAAGGCATGCAAGGAATAGAGTGAATTGGAATGATGTGTTATACCGGGGTCGACGTGCTGTCAATGGATTGAACAAGAGCATGTGAAGCGTCCGGGGTAAACCATGGAAAGGTGTGTGGGGCTTGGATGTGGAAAGGGAACTGTGGTTTCAGTGCATTACACATGACAGCTAGAGTCTGAATGAGAAAGAATGTGGCTTTTTTGTCTTTTCCTAGCGTTACCTCGCTGGAGAGGGGATGCTATTTCATGTGTTTCAGGGTGTCGACGGGCATTGATGAAGGCAGCAAGTATGAATATGTACATGTGTATATATGTATATGTCTTTATATGTATGTGTATGTATACTTTGAAATGTATATGTATGTATATTTGGGTGTATGTGGGTTCATGTATATACAAGTGTATGTGGGTGGTTTGGGCCATTCCTCGTGTTTCCTTGCGCTACCTCCCTGATGCGAGAGATGGTGATTGAGGATTTTAATAATAATGATGATAATAATGATAATAATAATGATAATAATGATAATAATAATAATAATGATAATAATAATAATAATAATAATAATATTAATAATGATAATAATGATAATAATAATAATAATAATGATAATAATAATAATGATGATAATAATAGTAACAACAATAATAATAAATGAGCGAGGAAAGATTGACAAAGAGGATATATGTGTCAGAGGTGGAGGGAACGAGGAGAAGTGGAAGACCAAATTGGAGGTGGAAGGATGGAGTGAAAAAGATTTTGAGCGATCGGGGCCTGAACATGCAGGAGGATGAAAGGCGTGCAAGGAATAGAGTGAATTGGAACGATGTGGTATACCGGGGTCGACGTGCTGTCAATGGGTTAAACCAGGGTATGTGAAGCGTCTGGGGTAAACTATGGAAAGTTTTTTGGGGCCTGGATGTGGAAAGGGAGCTGTGGTTTCGGTGCATTATACATGATAGCTAGAGACTGAGTGTGAACGAATGTGGCCTTTGTTGTCTTTTCGTAGCGCTACCTCGCGCGCGTGCGGGGGAGGTGGGTTGTCATTTCATGTGTGGTGGGGTGGCGACGTGAATGAATGAAGGCAGAAAGTGTGAATTGCGTACGTGTATAAAATATGTATATGTCTGTGTATGTATACTTTTAAATGTATAGGTATGTATATGTGCGTGTGGACGGGTATTTATATGCGTATGTATGTGGGTGGGTTGGGCCATTGTTTCGTCTGTTTCCTTGCTCTACCTTGCGGACGCGGGAAACGGCGACAGAGTATAATAATGAAAAATATAGTGTGTGTATATATATATATATATATATATATATATATATATATATATATATATATATATATATATATATATATATATATAATGTATGTTCCTTCAATCATACCCATTTTTGCTCTACGTGCTAAGGTTGTCACCTTCCACACATTCTTCAACGCTCCCAGAAACTTCGACCCCATCCCCACCCAATTACTCACTTCTGCTTCCATGGTTCAGTCCGCTGCTAAATCCACCCCAGATTTCTAAAACACTTCATTTCCTCCAGTTTTTCTCCATTCAAACTTACCTCCCAATTCACTTGTCCCTCAACCTTACCGAACCTTGCTTTTATTCACATTTACTCTCAGCTTTCTTCTTTCACACACTTTATCAAACTCAGTCACCAACTTCTGCAGTTTCTCACCCGAATCAGCCACCAGCGCTGTATCATCAGCGCACAACAACTGACTCACTTCCCAAGCCCTCTCATCCACAACAGACTGCATACTTGCCCCTCTCTCCAAAACTTGCATTTAGCCTCCCTAGCAACCCCGCCTATAAACAAATTTAACAACCATGGAGACATCGCGCACCCCTGCCGCAAACCTACATTCACTGGGAACCAATCACTTTCATCTCTTCGTACTCGTACACATGCCTTACATCCTTGATTAAAACTTTTCAGTGTTTCTAGGAACTTACCTCCCACCCCATATACTCTTAATACCTTCCACAGAGCATCTCTGTCAAGTCTATCATATGCCTTCTCCAGATCCAGAAATCCTACATAGAAATCCATCTGTTTTTCTAAGTATGTCTCACATTCTTCAAAGCAAGCACCTGATTCATACATCCTCTGCCACTTCTGAAAGCACACTGCTCTTCCCCAATCTGATGGATCTGTACAAGCCTTTACCCTCTCAGTCAATACCCTCCTATATAATTTCCCAGGAATACTCAACAAACTTATACCTCTGCATGTGGTGTGAGGTGGTTTGGTCGAGTAAATAATGAAAGGGTAAGAGAGATGTTGGGTAATAAAAAGAGTGTGGTTGAGAGAGCAGAAAATTGTATTGAAATGGTTTGGTCACATGGAGAGAATGAGTGAAGAAAGATTGACAAAGAAGTTATATGTCAGAGATGGAGGGAACGAGAAGTGGGAGACCAAATTGGAGGTGGAAGGATGGAGTGAAAAAGATTTTGAGTGATCGGGGCCTAAACATGCAGGAGGGTGAAAGGCGTGCAAGGAATAGAGTGAATTGGAATACTGTGGTATACCGGGGTGGACGTGCTGTCAGCTGATTGAACCAGGACATGTGAAGTGTCAGGGGTAAACTATGGAAAATTTTGTGAGGCCTGGATGTGGGAAGGGAGCTGTGGTTTCGGTGCATTACACATTACAGCTAGAGCCCGAGTGTGAAGGAATGTGGCCTTTGTTGTCTTTTCCTAGCGCTTCCTTGTGTGCGCGCGGGGGGGAGGGGGGTACCATTTCATTTGTGGCGGGGTGGCGACGAGAATGGATGAAGGCAGCAAGTATGAATATGTACATGTGTATATATTTATATGTCTACGTATGTATATGTATGTACACGTTGAAATGTTTAGGTATGTATATGAGCGTGTATGGGCGTTTATGTATGTGCATGTGTATGTGGGTGGGTTGGGCCATTCTTTCGTCTGCTTCCTTGCGCTACTTTGCTGACACGGGAGACAGCGACTAAGTATAATATATATATATATATATATATATATATATATATATATATATATATATATATATATATATATTAATACGCGATATGTCTAATCTGAAGTTTATGGGTATTTTTTTCCATGCAAATTGATCTTATTTCATTATAAATAGAGTAATGAAATTGCTATTGGGTCAGTTTTAGTGAGGTTCCTGAAAGATGAGGTTATCCTGTTGCTGTCAGTGGGCGGATTGTACACATTGAGGAAGATGGTGAAAGTTGCCTGAAGATTGAAATATTCAAGGGTATATAGTCGTGTTCATGACTCAGACTTGTACTGTAGGTTAGTGATTGAGGTGGTTGGTAAAGGTTACGTGAATTTGGGATGTGTTCATGAGTGTACATAGGTTGTAGGGTAACTCACAGATTGTTAGCCATGTTGCCTGGTCGTCACGGTGGAAGGGTCGTCCTTTTATATATCTCTTTAGAGGTGACAGGATGGAGAGGCGCTAAGCAAAGCTGCGGCCCTGGTAAGATGTCTGTATAACCCTCCACTGGGTAATTTGGTCACCCCTCGGACGTGGCTGGAGGCCGGGACCGCTGGAGAAGATGGGTTGCAGCGTGGACGGAGGTGACGGAGGGACTGGTTGGGGAGCCGCGCCTCACGCGAGGTGGTGGTGTCGGCGCAAAGACCGACACTCGACTCCTCCTGGGAAGGTCTTGCGTGCTGGCCCTCACGCCTCACGCTCACTACCTTAACTCGAGTCATTCTAAAGTTTTCAGCAGCAACACATGTTTTGTATTAATATTATAAACCTCCATCTGGAAAGTTGCACGATTCTGTGTCCATTCGTTGAAAGTGTAATTCATTAATAGTATCGTTCCTTCGTCCCCCAGATCATCCATAGTTTGAACGCCGACTGTCAACCGCCTCTCTCTTGAGGGTAGTAGTTGCCAAGTAGTGGTTTAAAAAGTTAGCGGCTCACGCTCGTGTCCTTACACGCACCGCACGTTAAACACTTTCGTTTTACCGGATTCAAGAAGTAATTATCTGGATACGTTTTTACTGAACATGTTGATCACGCAGTCCGCAGCCAAGTAATTTGGTTGTTCCTAAGTGTAAAACTTAGTCCTATAATGCACATTAGCTCCTCCCCGTATGTTGTATGCTATAGCCAGAGGCACGATTTTGCGCTCTAGTTATTGTCTGTTCATGCCTGTGTTAGTGTGATTTTTAAAATGAAGACACGGTAAACATTATGAATTATTCAGCGTATAAACAAAGCTGCTTTACGACAGCGTGTGCTGAAAGGTAAACTTCCCAAACCTGCCAGTGTGTACATATCTGTAGAGAGTAGCATTGTAGTAAGGTGATGTGGATAGCAAGTAATTCATTGAATTCTTTACTATAAAATTTCCTTCCTTGCTTTACTTCAACAATGCCTTTGGTCTCCCTTTTCATCCCGGCTGTTGAATTTCGTTGAAAGAAAACCTGTTTATTCTGTTTAAGCCTCAGCTATTTTTGTGTTACTGTAGAAGTGTACAAGATGTCTTTATTTATCAATATTTCGTGTGTGCTCTTGTGAGTATTTAGGAAGCTATGATTTCATCTTCAGGCAGGTAAATTGCCCTGTGACACTAACATGTGGAGACTACCAGAGTATAACTGATGACTCAGCCATTGGTTGAAAAGTCATCCACAGCTTCGTCGGGACAAGGTGTATGTATGGCCCACTTGGCGCAACTCCTCGAATCCTGTGGGAGTGTGCCTCAGAGCTAGCTCCGATCCTTGTTCGCATATTTCGTCTCAGGGACCAAACTTTTACTTCATAGAAACATTCCTTGATACAATCCAAGCCGACGTAGGGAGACCGTTACAACACTTCCATCTGTTGCTCCTTTGCTTTCATTACTGCTGTCTTCAAAAGTCTCTGGATCTCACCTTAACTCTCACAGTCACAGAATCCTGTTCATTTCTCTATGGTCAAAATGGCTTTAGCGGTGCAAGATGTACCGGTGATCTCTCTTATGTAACTTATATCTTTTCCTTCTCACTCGGCGACTTGGGTGAGTCTTTCGTTGTGGTCATCGTCATCTCCAAAGCATACGATAAGGTTTGCCATAAGTCTTTGCTTCCCAAACTTTCTTCCTTTGGCTTTTCTGCTTGTGTCTGTTTCCAGGTATTGCTCTTATGTCTTTTCATTCCAGTAGTCGTAGATGGAGCAACTTTTCCATCTTAGACTCACGTCATTGGTCTCCATCAGGGTTCTATCCAAACATCTCTTCTCTTCTTTCTGCAAACGATCTTCTTTTCAGCATCTGACCTTGTTCATCCTTTAACACTGGCAAACCCACTCATCATACTTTCACAGTCATCATACTTTCATAGTTTTTCCTTCACTCCTTTAAGACACTAACACTTGTTGTCTCACATGTACTGAACACACTAACTTCCTTGATTCGGACGTGTGCGCTATTTCGGAATGGGAAGACAGGAACCCTGATGACAGGGCTAAAGCTCAGTTTCCGCTAATATCTCATTCAAAATGTCACTCGCTTCCCCATATTCAATATCGAAACATAATGATAAATCCATGCAGTAGTTTAAACATGTTGTGCATCACCATATCCTCCAATCCAGCTTGGAAACCTCATATATTTAAAGTCGCAAAATTTAGTTCTTAAAAAGTTGTGGGGAATATCTACTCGGGTCTTATTTTCCTCTGTATTGCGGTGGATCTTGTTCACCAACTTTATTAACCAGCGTTGAATGAAAAGCCTTCCGTATTATTAATTCTTCCGGCATCACTTCTTCAGCCGTTCGTCTCTGTCCGTCGACGCCTTTGTTGAAGATGGCGTCGTCTTACGGTTTTATAGTTTATGTTGTCCACTGCTCTCGTGAACTGTCTGCTTGTGTCCCTCCCTCCAGGGCTTGGACCCGTGGTTCGCGTCTGGCTGCTGCTTCCCACACTTGCTGTGTGGAGATCACCCACAGGAGAAGGATTGACTGTTCTCATTCCTCCTTCTTCCCTCGAACAGCAAGGCTGTGGAACTCCCTTTCTTCATCCTCCTCCTTCCCATAACCTTCCTATTTCTTTCTCCACAGTCAGGTCTACAAGCACTTGAGGAGCTCTGATATATTTCTTCATCCTTTTTTTTTTTTTTTTTCTCGTAGCGTGTTTTCCTCTCACCCGAGTTGGCCATGATTTGCCCGTGTCTTGTCAGTCGAACGTGTAGAATATCTGTCCGATCGACTTCATAATTACTCTTGTCTTCTGGATCGTCCAAAATCATCCACATTTTCTCGCGTGTTTTGAGTGCACTTTCCCATGGCCCCTTCCGCACGATAGAGTGCGCACTGATGATTTTCTGACCAATATGTTGTACTGGGAAGTCAGATGATAAGCAAGTAGACATAGAAAAGTTTTTCTTGTCCCAGAGTTGTTGACAGATTTGGAATAAGCGCTGTTTATGATAGTGGCAGATGAAAGAACTACTATTGACAGATTCTGCGGGAGGGTAGGAGTCGACACATGTAATCTGTGAATAAAGTGCATAGTGGACCTTAACACACACACAGTAATGATAATGTGTTTGAAAAGCATCCCATGTAGTGCACCAGATCCATTTCCAGTATTTCTGAGGAGGTGTTATCGTATGAAGACAATGTGGATAACATAAAGATGATGATGTGTTATCGTATGAAGACAATGTGGATGATATAAAGATAAGGAAGTGTTATCGTATGAAGACAATGTGGATAACATAAAGATGATAAGGAAGTGTTATTGTATGAAGACAATGTGGATAACATAAAGATGATGATGTGTTATCGTATGAAGATGATGTGGATAATATAAAGATAAGGAAGTGTTATCGTATGAAGACAATGTGGATAACATAAAGATGATAAGGAATTGTTATTGTATGAAGACAATGTGGATAACATAAAGATGATAAGGAAGTGTTATCGTATGAAGACAATGTGGATAACATAAAGATGATGAGGAAGTGTTATCGTATGAAGACAATGTGGATAACATAAGATAAGGAGTGTTATCGTATGAAGACAATGTGGATAACATAAAGATGATGAGGAAGTGTTATCGTATGAAGACAATGTGGATAACATAAAGATGATGAGGAAGTGTTATCGTATGAAGACAATGTGGATAATATAAAGATAAGGAAGTGTTATCGTATGAAGACAATGTGGATAACATAAAGATGTTGAGGAAGTGTTATCGTATGAAGACAATGTGGATAACATAAAGATGATGAGGAAGTGTTATCGTATGAAGACAATGTGGATAACATAAAGATGATGAGGAAGTGTTATCGTATGAAGACAATGTGGATAATATAAAGATAAGGAAGTGTTATCGTATGAAGACAATGTGGATAACATAAAGATAAGGAAGTGTTATTGTATGAAGACAATGTGGATAACATAAAGATGATGAGGAAGTGTTATCGTATGAAGACAATGTGGATAACATAAAGATGATGAGGAAGTGTTATCGTATGAAGACAATGTGGATAACATAAAGATGATGAGGAAGTGCTATCGTATGAAGACAATGTGGATAACATAAAGATGATGAGGAAGCGTTATCGTATGAAGACAATGTAGATAACATAAAGATGATGAGGAAGTGTTATCGTATGAAGACAATGTGGATAACATAAAGATGATGAGGAAGTGTTATCGTATGAAGACAATGTGGATAACATAAAGATGATGAGGAAGTGTTATCGTATGAAGACAATGTGGATAACATAAAGATGATAAGGAAGTGTTATCGTGTGAAGACAATGTGGATAACATAAAGATGATAAGGAAGTGTTATCGTATGAAGAGGTGATGAGGAAGTGTTATCGTATGAAGACAATGTGGATAACATAAAGATGATGAGGAAGTGCTATCGTATGAAGACAATGTGGATAACATAAAGATGATGAGGAAGCGTTATCGTATGAAGACAATGTGGATAACATAAAGATGATGAGGAAGTGTTATCGTATGAAGACAATGTGGATAACATAAAGATGATGAGGAAGTGTTATCGTATGAAGACAATGTGGATAACATAAAGATGATGAGGAAGTGTTATCGTATGAAGACAATGTGGATAACATAAAGATGATAAGGAAGTGTTATCGTGTGAAGACAATGTGGATAACATAAAGATGATAAGGAAGTGTTATCGTATGAAGACAATGTGGATAACATAAAGATGATGAGGAAGTGTTATCGTATGAAGACAATGTGGATAACATAAAGATGATGAGGAAGTGTTATCGTATGAAGACAATGTGGATAACATAAAGATGATGAGGAAGTGTTATCGTGAAGTGTTATCGTATGAAGACAATGTGGATAACATAAAGATGATGAGGAAGTGTTATCGTATGAAGACAATGTGGATAACATAAAGATGATAAGGAAGTGTTATCGTATGAAGACAATGTGGATAACATAAAGATGATGAGGAAGTGTTATCGTATGAAGACAATGTGGATAACATAAAGATGATGAGGAAGTGTTATCGTATGAAGACAATGTAGATAACATAAAGATGATGAGGAAGTGTTATCGTATGAAGACAATGTGGATAACATAAAGATGATGAGGAAGTGTTATCGTATGAAGACAATGTGGATAACATAAAGATGATGAGTAAGTGTTATCATCGTATGAAGACAATGTGGATAACATAAAGATGATGAGGAAGTGTTATCGTATGAAGACACTGTAGATAACATAAAGATGATGAAGTGTTATCGTATGAAGACAATGTGGATAACATAAAGATGATAAGGAAGTGTTATCGTATGAAGACAATGTGGATAACATAAAGATGATGAGGAAGTGTTATCGTATGAAGACAATGTGGATAACATAAAGATGATGAGGAAATGTTATCGTATGAAGACAATGTAGATAACATAAAGATGATGAGGAAGTGTTATCGTATGAAGACAATGTGGATAACATAAAGATGATGAGGAAGTGTTATCGTATGAAGACAATGTGGATAACATAAAGATGATAAGGAAGTGTTATCGTATGAAGACAATGTGGATAACATAAAGATGATGAGGAAGTGTTATCGTATGAAGACAATGTGGATAACATAAAGATGATGAGGAAGTGTTATCGTATGAAGACAATGTGGATAACATAAAGATGATGAGGAAGTGTTATTGTATGAAGACAAAGTGGATAACATAAAGATGATGAGATCTCCCAGAAAATGCCTGGAGTCATTGTGAGACTTCATGTCGTAGGTAGACCAAACAGGTCGAGTAGATGAATAGCGAGGGTGGGTTGAGTGTCGGGGAAACGCATTCGTCGTAACAAAAAAAAAGATTTATTACGCAAGATGAAAGATAACAATAGTCTGTAATCAGTTTTTTTATTTGTTTATTTGTTTATTTACTTTTTTGCCGCGTGTAAGATGAACGATAAAACGTGTGTTGTGGGAGCTCGCTTGACGCATAAACCTTACTAACATGCGTTGTGGGAACTCGACGCATTACGCCTTAACTAACACGCGTTGTGGGAGCTCGCTTGACGCATTACGCCTTACTTTCCGCACTCATTAGCCCGTTGTGTCGTGTCTCAGTGGTAGTAAGATTACCTCGACCTGAGGAAGGTGTTGAAGATATTTTTTTTGGGGGTGGGGTTGGCTGGTGGAGATAATGTTGACATTAACGGCCATAATGAGCTTGGCTGTTGATTAGCCAAAAATCCTAATCCATCAGTCACATTTTACAAAATTTTACAATTTTACAGATTATTAGAGCCAAAGTGATGGACGAAAAATATTTCTGGAGTGATTATTTCCCATAGTCGTGTGTGTGTATATTTGGAATTTTTAAGATTGAGGTCATTTCATTATGGAACAGCTTGAAAAACGGGGATGTTAAGGGTTGGCAGGGAAACCCGAGAGCTGGCTGCCTGTGTGCCCCCCACCACCAGCTAGACCATTTAATGCTCGGCAAACACCTGCGTTGCATGATTACTGTGTGGCTGTCGACTGCTCAAGAGTGGGCCGCTTTGATAGCTGTTTCTTCAGTACCTCGAAACCTTGGAAATTCCTACCATCTCTTTCCCAATAACCATGACCTGCCGTATTTTAAAAGACAAGGTTTTACACCTCCGCCATAATTCGTAAATATTTTCGCTTGTCTCTTCTTTTCCAATTTATGATCCTTCATTTCAATTAAGGCCCGGCCTAGATGTGGACTTTCCTCCGTGAATATTCATTATTAAGACCAGTTGTGAATAATGACTGAAATGATTTGGCAGAGAATTTAATTGTACGTACGTACCTGCCATTTTATTATACAGGAGCAGCCTTGGACTTGATTACATTTCGGTTTTGTTTGGAGCATGCATACCCATACCAACTGTACGTGTTGAATGTTAATATTCAAACTAACTGTAAGTGATGAGTTAATACTCTTACTAACTGTGTATGTTGAGTGTTGACACTCATACTAACTGAACGTGTTGAGTATTAATGCTCATGCTGACTGTACATGTTGAGTATTAATACTCATACTAACTGTACGTGTTGAATGTTGATACTCATACAGACTGTACGTGTTGAGTATTAATACTCATACTAATTGTACGTGTTGAATGTTGATACTCATACAGACTGTACGTGTTGAGTATTAATACTCATGCTGACTTCACGTGTTGAGTATTAATGATCATACTAACTGTACGTGTTGAGTATTAATGCTCATACTAACTGTACGTGTTGAGTATTAATACTCATACTAACTGTACGTGTTGAATGTTGATACTCATACTAACTGTACGTGTTGAGTATTAATGCTCATACTAGTAAATGTGAATAAGAGCAAGGTAATTAGGTACAGTAGGGTTGAGGGTCAAGTCAATTGGGAGGTAAGTTTGAATGGAGCAAAACTGGAGGAAGTAAAGTGTTTTAGATAACTGGGAGTGGATCTGGCAGCGGATGGAACCATGGAAGCGGAAGTGGATCATAGGGTGGGGGAGGGGGCGAAAATCCTGGGAGCCTTGAAGAATGTGTGTAAGTCGAGAACATTATCTCGGAAAGCAAAAATGGGTATGTTTGAAGGAATAGTTGTTCCAACAATGTTGCATGGTTGCGAGGCGTGGGCTATGGATAGAGTTGTGCGCAGGAGGATGGATGTGCTGGAAATGAGATGTTTGAGGACAATGTGTGGTGTGAGGTGGTTTGATCGAGTAAGTAACGTAAGGGTAAGAGAGATGTGTGGAAATAAAAAGAGCGTGGTTGAGAGAGCAGAAGAGGGTGTTTTGAAATGGTTTGGGCACATGGAGAGAATGAGTGAGGAAAGATTGACCAAGAGGATATATGTGTCAGAGGTGGAGGGAACGAGGAGAAGTGGGAGAGCAAATTGGAGGTGGAAAGATGGAGTGAAAAAGATTTTGTGTGATCGGGGCCTGAACATGCAGGAGGGTGAAAGGAGGGCAAGGAATAGAGTGAATTGGATCGATGTGGTATACCGGGGTTGACGTGCTGTCAGTGGATTGAATAAGGGCATGTGAAGCGTCTGGGGTAAACCATGGAAAGCTGTGTAGGTATGTATATTTGCGTGTGTGGACGTATGTATATACATGTGTATGGGGGTGGGTTGGGCCATTTCTTTCGTCTGTTTCCTTGCGCTACCTCGCAAACGCGGGAGACAGCGACAAAGCAAAAAAAAAAAAAAAAAAAAAACTAACTACGTGTTGAGTATTAATACTCATACTAACTGTACGTGTTGAGTATTAATGCTTATACTAACTGTACGTGTTGAGTATTAATGCTCATACTAACTGTACGTGTTGAGTATTAATGCTCATACTAACTGTACGTGTTGAGTATTAATGCTCATACTAACTGTGCGAGTTGAGTATTGATGCTCATACTAACTGTACGTGTTGAGTATTAATGCTCATACTAACTGTACGTGTTGAGTATTAATGCTCATACTAACTGTACGTGTTGAGTATTAATGCTCATACTAACTGTACGTGTTGAGTATTAATGCTCATACTAACTGTACGTGTTGAGTATTAATGCTCATACTAACTGTACGTGTTGAGTATTAATGCTCATACTAACTGTACGTGTTGAGTATTAATGCTCATACTAACTGTACGTGTTGAGTATTAATGCTCATACTAACTGTACGTGTTGAGTATTGATGCTCATACTAACTGTACGTGTTGAGTATTAGTGCTTATACTAACTGTACGTGTTGAGTAGTAATGCTCATACTAACTGTATGTGTTGAGTATTAATGCTCATACTAACTGTACGTGTTGAGTATTAATGCTCATACTAACTGTACGTGTTGAGTATTAATGCTCATACTAACTGTATGTGTTGAGTATTAATGCTCATACTAACTGTACGTGTTGAGTTATAATGCTCATACTAACTGTACGTGTTGAGTATTAATACTCATACTAACTGAACGTGTTGAGTATTAATGCTCATACTAACTGTACGTGTTGAGTATTAATGCTCATACTAACTCTGCGTGTTGAGTATTAATGCTCATACTAACTGTACGTGTTGAGTATTAATGATCATACTAACTGTACGTGTTGAGTATTAATGCTCATACTAACTACGAGTTGAGTATTAATGCTCATACTAACTGTACGTGTTAAGTATTAATGCTCATACTAACTGTACGGGTTGAGTATTAATGCTCATACTAACTGCACGTGTTGAGTATTAATGCTCATATTAATTGTACGTGTTGAGTATTAATGCTCATACTAACTGTACGTGTTGAGTATTAATGCTCATACTAACTGTACGTGTTGAGTATTAATGCTCATACTAACTATACGTGTTGAGTATTAATGCTCATACTAACTGTACGTGTTGAGTATTAATGCTCATACTAACTGTACGTGTTGAGTATTAATGCTCATACTAACTGTACGTGTTGAGTATTAATGCTCATACTAGCTGTACGTGTTGAGTGTTAATGCTCATACTAACTGTACGTGTTGAGTATTAATGTACTAACCGTACGTGTTGAGTATTAATGCTCGTACTAACTGTACGTGTTGAGTATTAATGCTCATATTAACTGTACGTGTTGAGTATTAATGCTCATACTAACTGTACGTGTTGAGTATTAATGCTCGTACTAACTGTACGTGTTGAGTATTAATGCTCATACTAAATGTACGTGTTGAGTATTAATGCTCATACTAACTGTACGAGTTGAGTATTAATGCTCATACTAACTGTACGTGTTGAGTATTAATACTCATACTAACTGTACGTGTTGAGTATTAATGCTCATACTAACTGTGCGTGTTGAGTATTAATGCTCATACTAACTGTGCGTGTTGAGTATTAATGCTCATACTAACTGTACGTGTTGAGTATTAATGATTATACTAACTGTACGTGTTGAGTATTAATGCTTATACTAACTGTACGAGTTGAGTATAAATGCTCATACTAACTACGTGTTGAGTATTAATGCTCATACTAACTGTACGTGTTGAGTATTAATGCTCATACTAACTGTACGTGTTGAGTATTAATGCTCATGCTAACTGTGCGTGTTGAGTATTAATGCTCATACTAACTGTACGTGTTGAGTATTAATACTCATACTAACTGTACGTCTTGAGTATTAATACTCATACTAACTGTACGTGTTGAATGTTGATACTCATACAAACTGTACGTGTTGAGTATTAATACTCATACTAACTGTACGTGTTGAGTATCAATACTCATGCTAACTGTACGTGTTGAATGTTGATACTCATACTAACTGTACGTGTTGAGTATTAATACTCATGCTGACTGTACATGTTGAGTATTAATGCTCATACTAACTGTACGTGTTGAGTATTAATGCTCATACTAACTGTACGTGTTGAATATTAATACTCATACTAACTGCACGTGTTGAGTATTAAAGCTCATGCTGACTGTACGTGTTGAGTATTAATGCTCAAACTAACTGTACGTGTTGAGTATTAATGCTCATACTAACTGTACGTGTTGAGTATTAATACTCATGCTGACTTCGCGTCTTGAGTGTTAATGCTCACACTGACAACACGTGTTGAGTATTAATACTCACACTGACAGCACGTGTTGAGTATTAATACTCACACTGACAACACGTGTTGAGTATTAATACTCACAATGACAGCACGTTTTGAGTATTAATACACTGACATCGCGTGTTCAGCATTATAATCATTATTTGATGTAGCATGTGGGGTTTGGATATGTATAGGTTTTCCAAATCATTAGTGTGAGACGTAGTTTTAATATTTTTCTTTGTCTTCACACTTATTTTTTCATTGAGATGCCTGGACGCTCTTTTTATATATATTAGAAATGCCACATGTGTATCCAGGAATGTCTGTAATAAATTATTTTTTTCTGTACAATATTTACATTACTATCAAAATATATATATATATTTTTGAAATATGTAAAGATGACATTTCTCGTCGCCATGTTTCCCTGCAAAATTAAACAACTTTAGGCATTTGCTTCCTCAAGAGTTTCTCTACTATGACACAAAATAGAAAATATAGTATTTGGACTGGTCGAAAAATACAGTAAAAAAAAAAAAAGAGTACTGGTTAAGAATTACTGGAATAAAGCATAGTGCTTGGACTGGTAGAAAATTATATAGTACAAAAGTAAAGTACTTTGACTTGTTGAAAATTAGCTGCAGTAAGAGAGTGTGGTAATTGGACCACAAGAGAATTAATTAGGTTCAGAAAAATAATTTAGTTAGTGCTTGGACCGGCAGACTACTGCCGAGGAAGAACACGGAAATACTTATTTTTTTTGTACATTTTTGTGGCAAAAAAATAAAAGAAAAAAGTTCAATGGAAAATACTTGTTTTTTTTTACATTTTTGTGGCAAAAAAGAAAAAAGTTCAACGGAAAATACTTTTTTTTTTTTTTACATTTTTGTGGCAAAAAAGAAAAAAGTTCAACGGAAAATACTTGTTTTTTTGTACATTATTTTGGCAAAAAAAAAAAAGTTCAACGGATTGCTTTGTTGGAAACTATGATAATAGAGAACTCATTTAGAAGTATATAGAAAAATGTCTATATATTTTGGGTCCTGTCATCTGTTGTGATAAAATTGATGGCGACAGTTTAGGGAAGCAGTCATGATTTGAATGATAAATGAATTTATATTAGTCGTAGAAAATTACATTACACATATTGAAAGATAAAGTAGATTTGTTTCAGTGTGGTGTTTATAATCGTATGGCAAGACGTAGTGAGGTTTAGTGGAGCTGTGTGTGTGTGTGTGCGTGTGTGTGTGTGTGTGTGTGTGACTAACGACATTTGGCAACGACGCGTCCCCCTAGGCTTGCCTGTAGTGTCGTCGACTCTCGACGCCCTAAGCGACAGCCGACCCCAAAATAGTGGAATTTTCTGGTAATAAATTCCTCACTGATGGAGGGTGTATAACGTAATGCCGCCAGGAAGCGTTTGGTATGAAGGTTGGGGCGCTGATGCAATGTGTCGTACACTTACGGTAGTGGATGGTTCCCTTGCACGTCACAACCATTTTCTTAAAGAGACATTAACTTGACATCGTTGAACAAGACATTACGATCCTTGAAAGAGACATTAACTTGACATTAACTTGACATCGTTGAACAAGACATTACGATCCTTGAAAGAGACATTAACTTGACATTAACTTGACATCGTTGAACAAGACATTACGATCCTTTAAAGAGACATTAACTTGACTTCGTTGAACAAGACATTACGATCCTTGAAAGAGACATTAACTTGACTTCGTTGAACAAGACATTACGATCCTTTAAAGAGACATTAAGTTGACATCGTTGAACAAGACATTACGATCCTTGAAAGAGACATTAAGTTGACATCGTTGAACAAGACATTACGATCCTTGAAAGAGACATTAAGTTGACATCGTTGAACAAGACATTACGATCCTTGAAAGAGACATTAACTTGACATCGTTAAACAAGACATTACGATCCTTTAAAGACACATTAACTTGACATCGTTGAACAAGACATTACCATCCTTGAAAGAGACATTAACTTGACATCGTTGAACAAGACATTACGATCCTTGAAAGAGACATTAACTTGACATCGTTGAACAAGACATTACGATCCTTGAAAGAGACATTAACTTGCCATCGTTGAACAAGACATTACGATCCTTGAAAGAGACATTAACTTGACATCGTTGAACAAGACATTACGATCCTTTAAAGAGACATTAACTTGACATCGTTGAACAAGACATGACGATCCTTCAGTGTGGCGATGGCCGACCGTTTTGAAAGCAACTTTTAAATTTCAGGCCCAAGCGTTATACCGCCGTCATCCTGTGATTCAAGACAAGAATGAGAGTCAGGGTTCTTACATTACCATGGAAACATTTCTTGAGTAAAACCTGTGTACGTAAATGACTGGGGAGGCCCAGCTGCCTCGGGGAAGCTGTGGCATGTTACTCGCATCCAGCAGAGGTTGGGTGGGTCACGTCACATTACACTTGATGACCCGTGACTGTCTGTGTCTTTGATCCTCCTTCTGGTCGATATAGCTGGACGCTCCTACCATGGTTCCAATCCGAACCGCGGTATATATTTTTTTTTTTTTTTTTTTTTTTTTATACTTTGTCGCTGTCTCCCGCGTTTGCGAGGTAGCGCAAGGAAACAGACGAAAGAAATGGCCCAACCCCCCCCCCCCCCATACACATGTACATACACACGTCCACACACGCAAATATACATACCTACACAGCTTTCCATGGTTTACCCCAGACGCTTCACATGCCTTGCTTCAATCCACTGACAGCACGTCAACCCCTGTATACCACATGACTCCAATTCACTCTATTTCTTGCCCTCCTTTCACCCTCCTGCATGTTCAGGCCCCGATCACACAAAATCTTTTTCACTCCATCTTTCCACCTCCAATTTGGTCTCCCTCTTCTCCTCGTTCCCTCCACCTCCGACACATATATCCTCTTGGTCAATCTCTCCTCACTCATTCTCTCCATGTGCCCAAACCATTTCAAAACACCCTCTTCTGCTCTCTCAACCACGCTCATTTTATTTCCACACATCTCTCTTACCCTTACGTTACTTACTCGATCAAACCACCTCACACCACACATTGTCCTCAAACATCTCATTTCCAGCACATCCATCCTCCTGCGCACATCTCTATCCATAGCCCACGCCTCGCAACCATACAACATTGTTGGAACCACTATTCCCTCAAACATACCCATTTTTGCTTTCCGAGATAATGTTCTCGACTTCCACACATTTTTCAAGGCTCCCAAAATTTTCGCCCCCTCCCCCACCCTATGATCCACTTCCGCTTCCATGGTTCCATCCGCTGACAGATCCACTCCCAGATATCTAAAACACTTCACTTCCTCCAGTTTTTCTCCATTCAAACTCACCTCCCAATTGACTTGACCCTCACCCCTACTGTACCTAATAACCTTGCTCTTATTCACATTTACTCTCAACTTTCTTCTTCCACACACTTTACCAAACTCAGTCACCAGCTTCTGCAGTTTCTCACATGAATCAGCCACCAGCGCTGTATCATCAGCGAACAACAACTGACTCACTTCCCAAGCTCTCTCATCCCCAACAGACTTCATACTTGCCCCTCTTTCCAGGACTCTTGCATTTACCTCCCTTACAACCCCATCCATAAACAAATTAAACAACCATGGAGACATCACACACCCCTGCCGCAAACCTACATTCACTGAGAACCAATCACTTTCCTCTCTTCCTACACGTACACATGCCTTACATCCTCGATAAAAACTTTTCACTGCTTCTAACAACTTGCCTCCCACACCATATATTCTTAATACCTTCCACAGAGCATCTCTATCAACTCTATCATATGCCTTCTCCAGATCCATAAATGCTACATACAAATCCATTTGCTTTTCTAAGTATTTCTCACATACAATTTTGCGCGTGATCAAGATATTCCTGAGTCCACAGGGAAAATGAAACACGAAAAGTTCCCAAGTGCACTTTCGTGTAATAATCACATCATCAGGGGAGACACAAGAGAGAACTATAACAGTCAGTTGATATACATCGAAGAGACGAAGCTAGGACGCCATTGACAGCACGTCGACCCTTGTATACCACATCGTTCCAATTCACTCTATTCCTTGCACGCCTTTCACCCTCCTGTATGTTCAGGCACCGATCGCTCAAAATCTTTTTCACTCCATCCTTCCACTTCCAGTTTGGTCTCCCACTTCTCGTTCCCTCCACCTCTGACGCGTATATCCTCTTTGTCAATCTTTCGTCACTCATTCTCTTTATGTGACCAAACCATTTCAATACACCCTCTTCTGCTCTCTCAATCGCACTCTTTTTATTACCTCACATCTCTCTTACCCTTGCCTTACTTACTCGATCAAACAACCTCACACCACATATTGTCCTCACACATTTCATTTCCAACACATCCACCCTCCTCCACACAACCCTATCTATATCCCATGGCCCACAACCATATAGAATTATTGGAACCACTCTTCCTTCAACGATACCCATTTTTGCTCTCCGAGATAACGGATATATTTATATATTCATGATATTCGCCATTTTTCGGGTTAGCGACGTAGCGTTAAGAACAGAGGACTGAACCCAAGAGGGAAAATCCTCACTTTGTCCCTTTCTCTGTTCCTTCTTTGGAAAAGTAAAAATGGGGGGGAGGGGTGAGGATTTCCAGCAACCCTCTCCTATATATATATATATATATATATATATATATATATATATATATATATATATATATATATATATATGCTTGTGGCATGAGAAGAGTGGGAGGTGGGTTGATTAGAAAGGGTAGTGAGTGGTGGGATGAAGAAGTAAGATTATTAGTGAAAGAGAAGAGAGAGGCATTTGGACGATTTTTGCAGGAAAAAAATGCAATTGAGTGGGAGATGTATAAAAGAAAGAGACATGAGGTCAAGAGAAAGGTGCAAGAGGTGAAAAAGAGGGCAAATGAGAGTTGGGGTGAGAGAGTATCATTAAATTTTAGGGAGAATAAAAAGATGTTCTGGAAGGAGGTAAATAAAGTGCGTAAGACAAGGGAGCAAATGGGAACTTCAGTGAAGGGCGCAAATGGGGAGGTGATAACAAGTAGTGGTGATTTGAGAAAGAGATGGAGTGAGTATTTTGAAGATTTGTTGAATGTGTTTGATGATAGATATAGGGTGTTTTGGTCGAGGTGGTGTGCAAAGTGAGAGGGTTAGGGAAAATGATTTGGTAAACAGAGAAGAGGTAGTAAAAGCTTTGCGGAAGATGAAAGCCGGCAAGGCAGCGGGTTTGGGTGGTATTGCAGTGGAATTTATCAAAAAAGGGGGTGACTGTATTATTGACTGGTTGGTAAGGTTATTTAATGTATGTATGACTCATGGTGAGGTGCCTGAGGATTGGCGGAATGCGTGCATAGTGCCGTTGTACAAAGGCAAAGGGGATAAGAGTGAGTGCTCAAATTTCAGAGGTATAAGTTTGTTGAGTATTCCTGGTAAATTATATGGGAGGGTATTGATTGAGAGGGTGAAGGCATGTACAGAGCATCAGATTGGGGAAGAGCAGTGTGGTTTCAGAAGTGGTAGAGGATGTGTGGATCAGGTGTTTGCTTTGAAGAATGTATGTGAGAAATACTTAGAAAAGCAAATGGATTTGTATGTAGCATTTATGGATCTGGAGAAGGCATATGATAGAGTTGATAGAGATGCTCTGTGGAAGGTATTAAGAATATATGGTGTGGGAGGCAAGTTGTTAGAAGCAGTGAAAAGTTTTTATCGAGGATGTAAGGCATGTGTACGAGTAGGAAGAGAGGAAAGTGATTGGTTCTCAGTGAATGTAGGTTTGCGGCAGGGGTGTGTGATGTCTCCATGGTTGTTTTAATTTGTTTATGGATGGGGTTGTTATGGAGGTGAATGCAAGAGTTTTAGAAAGAGGGGCAAGTATGAAGTCTGTTGTGGATGAGAGAGCTTGGGAAGTGAGTCAGTTATTGTTCGCTGATGATACAGCGCTGGTGGCTGATTCATGTGAGAAACTGCAGAAGCTGGTGACTGCGTTTGGTAAAGTGTGTGAAAGAAGAAAGTTAAGAGTAAATGTGAATAAGAGCAAGGTTATTAGGTACAGTAGGGTTGAGGGTCAAGTCAACTGGGAGGTAAGTTTGAATGGAGAAAAACTGGAGGAAGTAAAGTGTTTTAGATATCTGGGAGTGGATTTGGCAGCGGATGGAACCATGGAAGCGGAAGTGGATCATAGGGTGGGGGCGAAAATCCTGGGAGCCTTGAAGAATGTGTGGAAGTCGAGAACATTATCTCGGAAAGCAAAAATGGGTATGTTTGAAGGAATAGTGGTTCCAACAATTTTGTATGGTTGCGAGGCGTGGGCTATGGATAGAGTTGTGCCCAGGAGGGTGGATGTGCTGGAAATGAGATGTTTGAGGACAATGTGTGGTGTGAGGTGGTTTGATCGAGTAAGTAACGTAAGGGTAAGAGAGATGTGTGGAAATAAAAAGAGCGTGGTTGAGAGAGCAGAAGAGGGTGTTTTGAAATGGTTTGGGCACATGGAGAGAATGAGTGAGGAAAGATTGACCAAGAGGATATATGTGTCGGAGGTGGAGGGAACGAGGAGAAGTGGGAGACCAAATTGGAGGTGGAAAGATGGAGTGAAAAAGATTTTGTGTGATCGGGGCCTGAACATGCAGGAGGGTGAAAGGAGGGCAAGGAATAGAGTGAATTGGATCGATGTGGTATATCGGGGTTGACGTGCTGTCAGTGGATTGAATCAGGGCATGTGAAGCGTCTGGGGTAAACCATGGAAAGCTGTGTAGATATGTATATTTGCGTGTGCGGACGTGTATGTATATACATGTGTATGGGGGTGGGTTGGGCCATTTCTTTCGTCTGTTTCCTTGCGCTACCTCGCAAACGCGGGAGACAGCGACAAAGCAAAATATATATATATATATATATATATATATATATATATATATATATATATATATATATATATACATATATCTTTTTTCTTTCTTTCATACTATTCTCCATTTCCCGCATTAGCGAGGTACCGTTGAGAACAGAGGACTGGGCCTTTTAGGGAATATATATATATATATATATATATATATATATATATATATATATATATATATATATATATATATATATCTTTTTCTTCTTCTTTCATACTATTCACCATTTCCCGCAATAGCGAGGTAGCGTTAAGAACAGAGGACTGGGCCTTTGAGGGAATATCCTCACCTGGCCTCCTTCTCTGTTCCTTCTTTTGGAAAATTAAAAAAAAAAAACGAGAGG